>NC_087215.1:17668290-17765790 GCF_015104395.2 Macrobrachium nipponense | reverse complement strand
ATGAGACTGATGCGAACATCAGCATGCAAATAGTAGTCCAGATTTTACATCGTAAAATGAATTTTAATATTTTATATATAATATGTATTTATATATTATATTATTATATATATAATATATATATATTATAACCTATTATTGGTATAGTGCATCAATATAAAATACATTAGAAATTATACATATGTATATATATATATATATATGCCTGTGTATATATACATATATATGTATATATTTATATAAATTTTCACTCTAATTACCTGTATACTTAATGATGATACCTTAGTGGAAGCGTTACAGAAAGTGGGTACAAAAGAGCATTAATCCACCAGTGAATTGGATTATACTACCGCAACAGATCTCATCCTATCCCGCTGGTCGCTAAAACCATTTTTGTATTAAACCCCACTGATTCCAGCAATCTGGAATCCCCACTTCCAGCTCAGTCCTTGATAGCAGGCCTGCAGAAGCACCACTGGAAGATGATGATGGTGATGATGGCCCCTCCGGCCGCCATGAAGCTCGGCCCGACGATGACCAGGGCGTTGTTGTAGCCGTAGGCGGCCAGCCTGGAGTGCTCCGGCCCGCCCAGCCCGTCTCGCGTGCAGTTGTCTGGTGGAGGGAAAAGAGAGTTAAGTATATCTCAGCTTCACCATCCCACTGAGCTGATTTAACGGCTCTCCTAGGGCTGCTGGCCCGAAGGATTATATAGATAGTTTGACGTGGCTAGGAACCTATATACTACAGCTTATTGTGGGATCCGAACCACATCGAGAAATGAGTTTCTATCGCCAGAAATGAATTCCTCTGACCCCGCGTGGGCAGAGAGAGAATCGAACCCGGACCCACTACAGACTGGTAGGCGAGCACGTAACCACTCGTCCGACGAGGACATTCTGGTGCAGGGAAAAGAAATTTATTGGGGTCTTCGGTTAGTTTTAGACATTGTCAAAGAAACCTGGCTAAGGAGAAGGAGAGAACCGTTGAAATAACCAGGAAAGTACAGAACGTTCAAGGTGCGGGAACAAGTGCAAGACCAGGAAAGCCTGACGAAGGGAAACGTGTTGAGTGAAAGAGCTAGAGGTTAGGGTAATCCAGGGGCAGGAGATTTGTGGGAATTGTGTGGGATATAGCTATATAGGTCAGGAAAATTTGACAATAATGCGGGTTAAGTGAGAGGGGGCCTTAAAGGAGAAAAGTCTCGAGAAATATGAGGCAGCATCTGGTGGGATGATGATAAAGTTATTAGGGCATCATACTCGAACCAAGAAATGAGAGATAAAATGACAACATTGAAAAAGTGATGTCTGTTATAACACACCTACGGAGGAAATGCCAAAGAAATCTAGCGGGTTATAAAGTGATTAAATCCCACTTGTATTTGGGGAGTAAATGTTACTGGTGACCATAGAATGAAAAAAGATCTAAATCACAGAGCAAAGAGAAACACAGACTACAGAAGGAGCTTTTCACAAGTTCGTAAACTGCTAGAGAATAATGTCCAAGGAAGCTTAAACTACAGGGAATCTAATCTGCGTCTTCTTTGCCTTTTTTCTATGCACGAAAAAGCGTTTGTGACGCCAAGTCATGATGTGCTGAATACATATAAATCGATTTTGGTGCCGTTGAACTGTTTTATATATATATATATATATTATATATATTATATATATATATATATATATATATTCATATATATATGTATATATATATATATATATATATATATATATATATATATATATATATATATATAAATTTTACTTAACCACCAGTTAGCGAAAGAAATTGCCTGTCATATTTTCACTCCTAATTACCTGTATGATACCTGTATACTTAATGATGATACTTTAGTGGAAGCGTTACAGAAAGTGGGTACAAAAGAGCATTAATCCACCAGTGAATTGGATTACTACCGCAACAGATCTCATCCTATATCCCGCTGGTCGCTAAAACCATTTTTGTATTATACCCCACTGTAACGTCTTTTTATAAACAAAAAAAAGTTATTGATGAAAAAAATTAACAATGCTAGATGTGACAATAGTGATGATGATGAACAGGAAGTAGATTAAAAACTAACAACAACTGCAACAGAAAACAGTTATTCGAAATGCGCATAACAGGATTGACTTCTACTCACATCCCCTTTCTAGTCGGTAGGCGATGCCAGTAAGAACGGCGCCGACCGTATACAGCATGACGCTCGCAATGATGGTCATGACTATTATCATCTTGTAGCCGCGGGAGTTGGACTCTTCCTTGGCGGCTCTCGCTTTGTCCATCTGCAAAAGTCAAGTTTATGAATGAATCAACCACTGTCAAGTTTATGAAGGAATCAACCAATTGTCAAGTTTATGAAGGAATCAACCAATTGTCAAGTTTATGAAGGAATCAACCAACTGTCAAGTTTATGAAGGAATCAACCAACTGTCGAGTTTATGAATGAATCAACCAACTGTCAAGTTTATGAATGAATCAACCAACTGTCAAGTTTATGAATGAATCAACCAACTGTCAAGTTTATGAAACGAAATCCAAGCAACTGGTCAAGTTTATGACGAATCCAACAAGCGTCAAGTTTATGAATTGAATCAAGCGCTTGTCAAGTTTAATGAAAGATCCAAGGCAGTGTCAAGTTTTATGAATGAATCAAGCAGCTGTCAAGCTTATGAATGAATCAAGCAGCTGTCAAGTTTATGAATGAATCAAGCAGCTGTCAAGTTTATGAATGAATCAAGCAACTGTCAAGTTTATGAATGAATCAAGCAACTGTTAAGTTTATGAATGAATCAAGCAGCTGTCAAGTTTATGAATGAATCAAGCAGCTGTCAAGTTTATGAATGACTCAAGCAGCTGTCAAGTTTATGAATGAATCAAGCAGCTGTCAAGCTTATGGAATGAATCAAAGCAGGCTGTCCAAGTTTATGAATAATCAAGCACGGTCAATTTATGATGAATCAAGCAACGTCAAGTTTATGAATGAATCAAGCAACGGTTTGTTTATGAATGAAATCAAGGTCAGCGTCAAGTTTATGAATGAATCAAGCAGCTGTCAAGTTTATGAATGAATCAAGCAGCTGTCAAGTTTATGAATGAATCAAGCAGCTGTCAAGTTTATGAAGGAATCAACCAACTGTCAAGTTTATGAATGAATCAAGCAGCTGTCAAGTTTATGAATGAATCAAGCAGCTGTCAAGTTTATGAATGAATCAATCAACTGTCAAGTTTATGAATGAATCAAGCAGTTGTCAAGTTTATGAATGAATCAAGCAGCTGTCAAGTTTATGAAGAATCCAAAGCAGCTTGTCCAGGTTAAGAGTGAATCGATCAATCTGTCAAGTTTATGAAATGATGCAAGCAGCTGCAAGTTATGATGAATCAAGCAGCTGTCAAGTTTATGAATGAATCAAGCAACTGTCAAGTTTATGAATGAATCAACCACTGTCAAGTTCACGAGTGAATCAACCAACTGTCAAGTTTATGAATGAATCAATCAGTTGAGGTTTCATCGTGTTAACTTGCTGTTACAAATCATGAAGTACATTTTTCACTGTGACGTCTTAGTACCTGATATTTTTGTGTGGAATTTTTTTGCAAAATAACCAATCATTTTCGTTTTAATATTCGATAATGGAGAAAACCGTGATCGCTTTAGCTACGTATTTATTTTCTTTCTTTTTCCTATCTCAGATCTCTTCTTTCTGTGCTTCCTGTTGCCTTTTGTAACGTCTTTTTAAAAACTAACGCCATGTTCTTTAGAAGCCTGAATTTCAAGTCAGTAGTGGCCCCTGCAGGCTTGGTCTACTATCTGAATAGGGTTCCTCTTCTGAAGTAGATTTGCTCCAACTCATTAAGCAGGGTTTCGTAGGTCATTTGATGTCATTTAGGTATCATTATTTTCAAATAATAATTTTCATATTTTTCCTCCATAGCTCTCCGACTTCACCAATACATTTTGTAACTAACCGCCGTATAGGGGTAGTGCCGTCAGTGCACCTCATGCTGTGCACTGTAGGCATTACTTAGATGTATTATCTTTCCATTTCACCAGTATTTACATAGTACCGGAGCCTGCTAGGGTTACGAAAGACTATCTGAGAAACCTGGGCGCTGTAGTACCCTTCTGGCTCCAACCACCTCAGATGAGGAAAGGTTATGATGAGAGATTATGGTTTACTAATCCCTGAATTTGTCAAGGAGGTTGGAATTTGTCTTCATTGAGAAGCACATATCGAAAACGAGTTTTCCTGCCCAAGATTCGAACCCCATGCACTAGCGGTTGCAAGAGCTAACTTTGAATCAAACTATTGCCGTGTGTGTGTGTATATATATATATACTGTAATTTTATAGAGGTAATTATATAATTTGCAAAATGCAGTGTTCAGCTACAATCGCTAGCTTTAGTAATAACCGTTCATCCCAGGGATATTTAAAGGCTTGCAAAATATAGATTCAATCGCTGAACATGAAGCTGAAATCGGCACTTATTCACCACTATGTTGCACAAGTTCCCGAGTTACAATTTCACAATAAATTCAGAGATACAAATTTGTCAGTCTGTGTTTCCGCCGAGCTGGGAATGAATCCGCCTTTTCTTGCGTCTATTGAATATTTGTGTACGTGTATTTGCAAATAAATTGTATAAACAGATGTTTTCTTACCTTGAGTATTTTGAGGTGTTCGTCTGTCTGAAGTAGTAGTGGCGACTGGCTCACTAACAGACAACAAAGGGTTATCTCTTAGTTCACGGGACATCCTGCGGCGTGGAGCCATGCAGGGTTCTTTCTACCATCCAAGTGTTCTCTCTTCGAATGATAAACATTTAAGTCAGAATCTCTCTCTCCCATTCTCTGAGTGTTGGCGAGGCATTTCATAGACTCTAAAACCATTTAATTCTAGGCTATGACAGACAGAAGAGCAGAAAAAGATACAGTTTTGTTAATATCACAAGAAGTACTACAGATCTTTTTTTATCATGGTTTCGCAACGAAAAATTTGGGATTTCATTATCTCAGAGCGCATCCTGTCTCCGATGATCTAAATGTCAAATACAGCGGCAAGATGTCGCGTCCAAGACGCTGTAACGTCGAGACCTATGTGAAACATCTGTGCATCTATTCCCACAGCTTCTTATCCCCTTCACTCCCTCACCCACTGATAGAAGAAGACCCGTGAACAGAGCGTCAATCTCATACACATCAAATACTTATAAATTTATGAATTTACGAATACCAACTACCCCTTGGCCCACGTCATTTTCGAAAGTTTTAGACCGTTTTTTATTTTTCATTTACTACACTCTCGTAAGAGTCATTTCTGATAACGCCCCCGAGCAGCGATATTGCCGTTGCCTCATATCCGGTAGACCATGGGAGATTTAGATCTCGGGTGACATTAGACCTCAAAGTGAGAGATTCGTTTGCTTTAGTGATTCTGTGATTTTTTTTCTGGGGTGGGGGCTGAGGAGAGGATGTGGTATAACCTCTTCTTGTGGGGTCTACTATATAGCCCTTTCTTACAGCAGGAATTTCTCCGATTCGGGGAGGAAGACTTCAGTGTGGCCGTTTAATTTATAGTTATTTGTCGGTCTCCGATTGGTCTTGCAAAATAATTCTCTCTCTCTCTCTCTCTCTCTCTCTCTCTCTCTCTCTCTCTCTCTCTCTCTCTCTCTCTCTCACACACACACGACAGTATAGGAAGAAAACCAAATTATTTAAACTGAGAATGACATTCTCCAAACTTCAGGTCCCTAAAGACAATTTCTATCATGAATATGCTTCTTACTTTATTTTATTGCACACCCATAACCAAAGGTTGTGTGTGTGTGTGTGTGTGTATATATATATATATATATATATATATATATATATATATATATATATATATATATGTATATGGTATATATATATATATATATATATATATATATATATATATATAGTACCCACATGTCTATTATTTTTCCAAAAAAAACAAACAAACCTGTGGATATGTGCGATAAACAAAAATCACGTTGGGCTAAAGTTATTATAATCTTATATATAATATATATATATATATATATATATATATAATATATATATATATATAATATATATATATATACTACACACGTCAGTGCATAACTTCCCAAGGAAGACTGAAAATATACAATTCAAGCTTTTACTTAAATGAGATAAAGGATCAATGATTATGTAAAGCGTGGTTGAAAAGTCTTTAAAATGTCAAATGTTTTCACAAAATTAACGATTTATAATTATTGAATGGAATAAGGTGTTGCTATTGTTTTACAAAACTGTTCAAAATTATCAATTAACATAAATTCATATTCTTTTGTTAGCTTTTTTATTTCTTTAATTACAGGCATTTTCTTTTTTTTAAATAATTACTGAAATATTGCTTGTTTGTTTACATATCTCGTAAATATTTAATGTGGTTTATTTTTCAATGTGTAGTTGCTGTCGTCTGTTCGTCTTGTTGACATGATGTATGAATAATATGCACCTTTTAGAATTTGAAAATACTTTTTCCTATAATCTTCTCATTTCAGTACCATATCTGAATTGTGAAACGTCACAAATTGTTTGTATACCTTACACGTATTAATTGAATGTGTGAATGAAAGATTTCCGTAATATTGATAATTTGAAAATATTTTTTACGCACTTAAGCGAGCGTTCTTTTTCTGTGGAGTGGAATTAGACGTCGCTGTGCATCTCTTGTTTTGTTGAAGTTGACAAGTATACCCGGCTAAACCTTCCAAATGAAGAAAAGTAAGTCCATTTTGTCCTCGTTGTCCCATTTGTCGGTGCCTCGTGTTAATTTAGATTTAAAGAATGTTAGTTAAAACATGTATCTAGATTGTGTATGTTACTGTCTGTATTTTGTATATTCAATGTATATGGCCCCGAGCTGTAATAAAACATATTATTATTATTATTATTATTATTATTATTATTATTATTATTATTATTATTATTATTATTATTATTATTATTATTATATACTACACACGTTAATGCATAACTTCCCAAGGAATACTGAAAATATACAGTTCAAGCTTTTACTTAAATGAGATAAAGAATCAATGATTATGGAAGCGAGGTTGAAAAGTCTTTAAAATGTCAAATGTTCACAAAATTAGCGATTTATAATTATTGAAATGAAATAAGGTGTTGCTATTGTTTTACAAACTGTTCAAAATTATTAATTACGTAACATAAATTTCATATTCTTTTGTTAGCTTTGTTTTATTTCTTTAATTGCAGGCATTTTCTTTTTTGTTAATAATTACTGAAATATTGCTTGTTTGTTTACATATTTGGTAAATATTTAATGTGGTGTATTTTTCAATGTGTAGTTGCTGTCGTCTGTTCGTCTTGTTGACATGATGTATGAATAATATGCTACCTTTTAGGATTTGAAAATACCTTTTCCTATAATCTTCTCATTTCAGTACCATATCTGAATCGTGAACGTCACAAATTGTTGTATACCTTACACGTATATTAATTTGAATGTGTGAATGAAAAATTTCCCTAATATTGGTAATTTGAAAATATTTTTTCACGCACTTAAGCGAGCGTTCTTTTTCTGTGGAGTGGAATTAGACGTCGCAGTGCATCTCTTGTTTTGTTGAAAGTTGACAAGTGTATACCCGGCTAAACCTTCCAAATGAAGAAAAGTAGGTCCATTTTGTCCTCATGTTTCCCATTTGTCGGTGCCTCGTGTTAATTTAGATTTAAAGAATGTTAGTTAAAACAAATGTATTCTTTTAGAGCCTTGTTTGGAATGCGGTTACGGTTTAAGGTCGAACCCTAAGCTACGGCAAGCTTCCTTGGCAAAAGCTGAAGTAGACATTTTTTAAGAACCTAGCTAATTAACTTATTCATCTTAATCTAATTAAGCCGTAAGCTTAGCGTCCTGAATGACAAACCCCTCCCCCCTCACTTTCTTAGGCTACATTCCTAAAGCCTTAGTAGTAGCATAGGCTATCGTAGTATAAGTAGCTATACTAGCTACCTACTACCTAGCCTAGTAGGTACCTAGTAGACGTAGCTAGGCTATATTTTGTTGTGTAATGAATGCTAGCTTTTGCCACAACTGTAGACGACGCTTATATTAACCATTAAAAGTTTTCCCGTAGATTTTTGGACATTTTTTATTTTGGGTATAGCCTATAGGCTAGTAGGTAGGTACTAGTATGCAGTGGTATTTCCATAGTATAAGTATTCCGCGGTGAGCTACACTGGCAATTGACGTTTTCCTATGTTACTTTACTTGCTGTACAAAATTTGAAAGTAATATTTATTTGGCCGACTCTAACTAGGTATACTGTAATTTACCTTTGAAGAGTACCTACTTGACGGTACCAACGGGTGCAATGTACCGATGTATAGAGTTCAAAGGTAAATAACAGTTTAGTTACAGTGAAACGAAAAAAATATTCCCTTGAACTCTTGTAAAGCAAGTAAAATAACAGGAAAACGTCAACAGCCATGGTCTAGCTCGCAGCAGAATAGTTAGCTATATGGATCTACCCAAAGCTCTTTGGAAATGATTATCATGCGGCCAGTAATAAAGTCACACTAAAAACAGTTAAAAAAAAAAAATCACAATTTTGACTAGGGAAAAAATCACGATAATTAACAGTCTTTTGTTTGAGCCTATGTTTTTACGGCAATCCCAACAGGCTTGTACTAAACATGCCGGAAAAGTGGATACATACCAGTGTTAAAACCCTTGGGGGAGTCACTCCCTACTTAGGAAATATTAATGTGACTTTTTTACTTAGATTCGATTATGTAGCGTATGACAGGCCTATGTTGTTTAATAATAATTTTTTACATCACCCCCTATTGTGATATAATTTTCGTAATTCTACAGAAGAGTTCCACATACAGGTATCGTTTATTAATAAAAATTTGTGTGAACAATGTAGAAAAGTTTATATACTATATTGGAGTATAGTCTAGGTGAGATGATTTGAGAAATTCACCAAGATAATTTCAGAAATGTACTGTCTTATTTATATCTTTATGATAATCCCAAGGGGAAGGCACTGAACTTGGTATATACCCCACGGAGCTCTTTTGAGTGAAAATTGAAACTACTAGCCTACCATGGCCTGGTTCCTGTCGGTCTCTGACCGGAATATTTTCCAACTTTTCCCCATATTTTTGTCTACGCATGTGTCTGTTTATGTTTACTATAGTATTTGCTGTCATTGTTTCAT
This sequence comes from Macrobrachium nipponense, assembly GCF_015104395.2. Classification (NCBI taxonomy): domain Eukaryota; kingdom Metazoa; phylum Arthropoda; class Malacostraca; order Decapoda; family Palaemonidae; genus Macrobrachium; species Macrobrachium nipponense. Next base: position 17,756,551 of record NC_087215.1, on the reverse strand, counting down.
GTTCATCCCCAAGGGGCTGGTACGAGGTTAAACACGGTGCCCATTTTGCACGTAAATTAGAAGGGTGCTTAGACTGCGATAGTAGTTTCAAGTTTTACTTATTTTTGTAGAATTATGACCAATTTCAGTAGTTTATTTTTATTTGTTTATGGAAATTGCTTTTCCAGTTTGAATCATTTGCAGTAGCTCATGAAGTCACTGCATGGTTGCACATGCAGTGTTGCTGTTGCACCATTCCGTGTTGCTTTTTTTTTTTTTTTTTTTTTTTTTTTTTTTTTTTTGCACCAGTGTAAACATTCTTTTTTATTATTAGTTGATAATTAATATGTTAATGTTACATAATGTTTTTTTTATTTTGTCATGTGTTATGTGGTAGCATCATAGAATTTCCATTCAGTTGTATGATTAGTTTTTACTTCTTCTTCCTTCATGCTTTCTGGTTCAGAAAGGACATAACTTGTCTATTGTCATGAAATGATCGAAATAGGCTAGTTGATAACAATGGCATGTATTCTAAAACTAGTAAAATATGGTTTTTCTGACAGTTTTTGATATGATCCTGACAAATGAGTGAAGGAACCCCAGTGAGAAACCATACCTTTTAGGTCAGGTTACATAAGGTAGGTTAAATTAAGTGTGTCTTTGGTTTTTAACTCATTTCCCTCCCCCTTTCCCACATTACAATGGATAGAAAAACCATGTCTCACAAGTTGTAGAAAATACTAAATTTGCAAAAAATTTTTAAATCTTCACCAAGCTCTGCAAATGTAAGATTGGCTAAGTTGGTGGCTTACTTCTATTTTTTTCATTAGTCAACTTAGGCGTGGTGATTTTGACAAATTACACATATATTATTATTCAGAAAGCAAAACCTACTCATATAGAACAAGCCTACAGGGGCCACTTGACTTTATTTCAATCTTCCAAAGAACAGTATATTTCAAGCTTCCAAAGACTAAGGAGTTCATTTGAAAGAAATTACTAAAGATAATAGGAAATACAGAAAAATGAGATCAGTTGTTAAAAAGATGAATAAATTATTAGATAAATAGGCAAAAATGTAAATAAATTTATTACTACACAGTGAAATTATTTTAGGTTAGTAATGCATTGCATCTGTGCTTGAATGTTTGAGGTTACAATTGAACTTCATCTTGAGGGAGACTGTTCTACGGTACAACAGTGTGAGGAATATAAGACCTCTGGAACAGAGAAGTTCGACAGCATTGCATATTTCCTGAATGTTAGTACTGCTACTGAGCAAATATAGTCTTTCTCACAGGGAAAGAGGTTCAGGGACCAATTGTGATACTCTTTGCTATTGTGAATGTTTGGTTATCTGTTACAACCTTCGTTCTGTTGCGAACAGTAATGAGGGACCCTCATGGGAAACCCAGGTTTTAGGCAGTGAGATTGAAAGAGTTTAATGTAGGGATGGGTTACATTATATATAACTAACCTTCCCTAATGCAATCTAATCTAGGATGTTCCTGCTGCTGTCAAGTCCTACCAGATAGAGGGACTTTGCTCCACTCTTCCCTAGGACTCAGTTTAATTCATAAAATCACCCCCCCCCCAACTTTTGGACCCAAGGACCTTCCAAAACCTTCAGAAATGGCTCTTCAAAAAAAGCAAAAGGACATTGCAGAGAGATGCCTTTATTCCTGAAAGAGAAGAGAATAACCTCAGGGTACCTAGCAGTACATATATGTAGACAAAGATAGCACAGCTATAGGTAAAGAAACCAAAAATTATACAGAAGTTAGTAATCCATTCTTCTGGGGAAACATAAAATGAATCTTATGGTTGGTTCAACATCACAAACATTTTGGAAAGCATTCATTTGTTGTTAGCCATAAAAGTTCTACTCTAATCACAAAGAGATAACTTAGCACGTTAAATTAAATGCAACTGTACGAATATTCTTTTTAGTAACAGCATTATCCACATCTGTCTTGAAGGATACACTCCTCACCCATAGAACTCCTGGACACCATTTTTCACATTTTGTATTTTGTTTTTATGATATCGCCATTTGGTCATCAGCATGAAATATAAATACATAAACTGAAAATTGTTAGTTATGTTTGTCATTCCAATGTTGACAATTTAGACCTGACAAAACAAAAGAGTGGACCCTATATCTTCTTCAAAGTAACTTCATTTGGGACTAGATTATTTTGTTTTATAAGATGTGCTGAATTATGTTGCTACTGATAGTCATGAACATGTACACAGTAATATAACAAATTATCTTCTTGCATATCTCATGAGCTACATATTTGTCTGATCGCTTATCCTGTGTGTTATGTATCTTTAATTATTATTGCTTAGCCAAGCCAAATGTATTTTCATACTTTTATGTATTATCCAAAAATGATAATAGGCACCACATTTGGAAAAACCAAAAACCAGGGAATGGTATGGTACCAACAGGAATGATGAAATGATTTTATAACACAAGTAAACTAGTTAAGAAAAATAACATTAAAGTTTATGTCAGTAAGCACAGTGATAATTACTATATAACATAAGCTAACATTCTGCATCCTATCTAACCCCTCTTTTAGCTTATGCTTTTAAAATTGTGGAAGCGCTATTGCAGGGATACATCCTAACCTAAATTAATACACCATATCTCTCCTAATTTGAGAGCCCCTTCCTCCCTGGATCCCTGTTAACCTTTGAGAAAAAGAGTGGCTGCTGTATGTACAGGTAGTCTTTACTCCTTGGACACCCTAACTTAGCTTATCCTTCTTAGCATATTTCAGAAAGTTCAAAATGTATGTGTGGGTCTTTTGATGTTCTTAGCATTTTGATTTGTGGTTTCATCATGTTTAAAATTCTCTTAAGTATTTTTTATCATCAGTGATATATTGAAAATCTTGGGTCATGCCTTAATATATAGGTGTCTTGGCAGCTTTCCGGTAATAGTTCACCTCCTTATGTGAAGAGTGGCACGTTTTTTACCAGTACCTAAATGCTATATAAGTTATTGGTATTTAAGGTAATCAGCCCAATTTCTGGTTCAATTTTTATGAAATTGTAAGCACCCACCAATATTCTTGATAAATTTACTTATAGAGTTTAAGAGTATACCATAATTGTCTTAGCTTAAAATCCTTGGCAGGGTTAGGATGGGGGAGTTTAGATCATGAAAACTAGTTATGGGTAGCATCAGTATCAAGGTTAATGCTGTCCTGAGAAATGCAAGTTAGCCCATGGGAAGTGTGTTTAGGTTATGGGCTTGTCTAAGCAAGAGGCTTCATAATTTACTCTTAGCTAAGAAGGACATTGGTTGCAGTGGTATCCTAGATGCTTGGATTATCTTTGCTTAATTAATTGTTACAAGAAAGATGATAGGTTTGTATAAGACAAGTTAAATTTTCACCAAGAGCATTAAACTTGGCACAGCATATATTTTCCTAATTGCTTAGCCTATCTTAAAACTTGAAAAGAGTTCATTTCCAGTGATTAAGAGGGTCTAATTTTGCTGTGCCATGTAGAACAGGTTAGTAAGGAGGGGTTGGGTTGGAATATATAGACTAGTGTACTTGATGAATGTTGTCATTACCTATTTGTTGGTGTGGGTTAAACTCTTTCTAGTAGGTTAAACAACTGGTTTTTTTTTTTTTTTTTTTTTTTTTTTTTTTTGCAAACCCTCACCCTGTATAATAATGGGAATTTTCTATTTCACATGCACTACTGCTTTCTTGCACTCACCTTAATTTGCTTACTCACCTTAACTTGCTCCATATTGAAAGCGTATTAATTTCCTGAAGTGTATACTAGTATACAGTATTGGTATTTTTTCCTGTGTAGTCAACATTGATAGAGCACAGTTGTGTTTATACCCTACCTTGAAATCACACACTGTTTAATATAATGCTGAAAACCTTATTGTAGTTTTAATGAAATTTACAAAGATAAAGGTTGTTTACATTCCACAGCAATGGAATATGAAGAACAACGACGTGGCCGCGGCCGTGGAAGAGGGAGAGGAAGGCCACGAGGTAGAGCTAGAGCACCTCCGAGGGGGCTGAGGGTCAACAGAAGAAATAAGGTTTGTTTTTTATTACATTTTCTCTCTGCAGTAATAATGAAGTTTTTGAGTATTACAATTAAATAGTGATGGACTGTTATCTTTGTTTTTCTCCATGTCAACTACTATACGTATGTAATTTAGTTTTGGAAAAAAATTACATACTATTTGCATCAATGTGAAACAAGTGTATTCCTCAACTTTAAGGAACAGTAAGCTGGGAAATGATAAGAAATCACTTTTTGAAGTTGGGTTCCCATTTGTACCATGAATAACTTTCTTTTTCAAAGTAAAACAGTAATTTTAATCAGTTTAGTTAAAGTATAAAGTTAAAACCTTATTTGGGATCTCTTACCTACTGTTGAAGGTAGCATATATTTCCACACCAATTAGACTATGAGATATAAGTTATCTTAACAGTAGGTAAGTATCCAAATATGATACTTTTATAATATAATCATGTTTTGTTTATACTTACCAAGTAATTACATAGCTAAGTACTTAAAAATACTTAGCTATGTAATTACTTGGTAAGTTACTTAAACAAAAAATAAATTTTATTATGAAAATTTGTATTATACTTGCCAATCTCCTTACATGGGTAAAATCAGAAAATCTGCCTACCTAGAGAAAGTGGTTAGCAGTATTGAAATCAATGAAAGTTTTGCATTGTAAGACTGCAAATACATATACAGAGCTGTTCCAGAACCCTGTAATGATTGTTAAATTCTCAGAAGTTTGAGAACGCGGAGACATTTTCATAAGTAACTCCATGGCTTCCCACAAGTGCCAGCACATTACTAACAACACGGAAGTGAAAAACATTGTTTATAATTTCACAGGACCTTCGTCACATTAATCGTACTATAGTAAACTACACAAAATAACCAGTTGAGTGTGTAATGTAAATATTATAATGGACTTAGTACGTTTCAAGTATTTTTACATCTTGGATGCTCATGCTATGGTAAACTTTTGAATATTGGGTTACTGTACAAGAGTACCAAAGGAGGTAAAAGATAACTGCATAATATTTGTTCACATTGCATACAAGATAATGAGAAATTGCTATGGGCAGCAGAGATGCAGAGGCTACACATTCAATTATCACAAGGCATTCACCGCTGGTACATAAAATTACTATATAGAATCTGACAATACGTAAGATTGTGTGATAAGGGTGTATAGGAGAAACACTCAACTCTTAAGTTAGACCTCACTTCAACGTATCTCAGCTTCTCAAGTATGCTGAATTCTTTATTGCAAGGTGTTAATTTAAATTGTTTTGTTGCAGCATAATGTATTTAAAGTTATCAAGAATTTATATTTATTGATGTCATCTTTTGATTGCTTTTTCTAGATAGAAAGTGAAGAAGAGGAAGAGGAGCCTCAACCTGATGAGAATGAGGCACCAAAGCCAAAGCACTGTGAGTCTAAATCCCATTTGTTGCACATAATTTTCAAAATCATATAATGTGTAAACATAAAATTCATGTAGAATATTGAAATGTTGTTTTAAGCTCAATAGTTTTCAAACAAAATATGTTTTGAATTATGAATTTTTTTTATGTAGAGTGTAAGATTATTTAGATTAACAAATTTACACGATAATGCTAGTTTCCAGTTTGAAAAGACAGTAAGATCTTAAATTGTATCCACCAATACCCTTGTGTTTGGTTAAGGATAGACAGAATCAAGTTGCTGGAAATAATTAGGGAAAGTACAGTACAGGGAACATTTTGTTTTAGTTGACAATGCATCCACTTTGTTCATTATGTTAAAAACATACTGTTTCAAAGAGATCATAATTTTATTTTTGATTACAAAAGTAATTTCATGAGACCCATTGTTAATTTATCAGACTCTTTAATCTGCTAATTTTAGTTATGGGACTTACCCAATAATTATGTAGATAAGAGTGTCCCTCACAGCTATATAATTAGTGGGTAAGTATATAAAACTATGTTTTATTATAAAAATGTAATTTTTTTTATGTAAGTTACTTGCCATTATACACAGAAAAAGATAATTTTTAGAATATTTTTAGTTGTTTAGAGTCACTTATTTTGTGATGTTTATGATTACAGATGACCAGGATTGTGACATTTCATCTCTTGAAGCGCCTACTTTCACTACATTGGACAGGGGCCCTCCTGCTCCCATGCTTCGGCTCACCTGGGACCATCCCGTGAATCTCATTGGAGAAAAGGTGCTTTCTCCAAGGATACACATTTGTGATTCCTGTAACAAACCTATTTTGATATATGGGAGGATGGTAAGTCTTGATGGTCAGTGGTCATTTGTTGCATAAGTTAATTCTAGTGAAAGGTTATATATTCCCATTAAGTACACTGTTGGTATGGATAGAATTAGATGCTTCTTCTAGTTTGGTGCTAAATGGTTTGGTGTTCCCATTTCAGCCATTTCTGTGTGACTTTTTATTCTCCAAAACGCCCAATACCATTGAAGTAGACATCTCTTTGCTTCATTGCCTCCCTTCTTGGTACAGTCCAGCCAAAATAAAAAAAAATGAAATTTTCACTAGTATGGCCATACTGTAATTTTTTGCAATTTTTCCTGTTGGATACAAACCGTTGTTTTTTTAAATGAAAGTTTCTCACTCCATACGTTAATGGATTTGTTGGCTATAGTACCTAGCTGAGGGACAGGAAAACTTAAGAGTACGAGTAGTAGCTGGACATACAGTAACTAAGTTGCAAAGAGGGATTAGTTTTTCAATGCATCAGTTAATAACTTTGCTGCCATTTCTGAATCTTTGTCCCAAGAGATTTCAGGGAATGTCTTTGCTCTTTTGTTGACTGCATTTCACAAATAGTAGTAGTGTAAAAAAGATCTAACAGCAGGGTTGGCTGGCTTGAGTTTGGTAGTTTGCTGGCAAGTGCCCTTACAAAGAGGTAAAGGTAGTCCCCAGTTTACAATGGATTTGGCTTACGACATTCTAGGTTATGACACTTTTCAATTATATTTATCAGAAATTATTTCCAGGGTTGCAACACTTGCAACACCAATGTAACGGAAGAAATATAACTCCAAAAATGCAAAATAATCAATAATTGAATGTTTTTTTTTTAATGAAAAATGCAATTAAAATGTAGTTTACATAGTTTTCAATACACCCAAGTCATTAAAAATAATGTTTTCTTAGGATTTTGACAATTTTCTGGCTTACGACATGTCTCAAAAACGGAACCCTATTCTTAAATTTGGGACTGCCTGTATATGTGTGTGGTATCTAGGTCACTTCTTTATCTGAACACAAATTCAGATATACTGTTGCAAACAGAAAACACATTTAATATTGTAACCTTGCTGAATGAGAATGTTTATTTTTAAGAATTATTATCCATGATAGATTTAAGAATGTTTATTATTAAGAATTATTATCCATGATAGTTTTCTTTATTTCAGATACCTTGTAAGCATGTGTTTTGCTTGTGCTGTGCTCGAAGAGAAGACCGCGTCTGTGCAAGATGTGGGGAAAGAGTTGTTCGAGTAGAACAAACGGGGCTTGGAACAGTTTTCATGTGCACATACACTATAAATAAAGCTGTTTGTAAGCGAACGTATCTCTCACAGCGAGACTTACAGGTATGACATTTACTATTACAAGATATTTACAATAAGCCTTCATGCGTCATGACATTATTTTCTTGGTTTTGGTAATAAGATAGAATATCTATTGATAATAAAGAAACTGAAGAGTGGCTGTATATGTTTGTGCTTCATATTGGATAGGTAGGCTCTGTCATTTAATTCATAGTCATACATATTGAAAACATAATTGAGACCTTTGACTGTGCTTTGGTAAAGAGAGAGGATAGTTAGGTTTTACAGTGTGTTTACCTTTGGTTTTTATTTTGAATAAAGTTGTATGAGGGCCATTTCAGAGATGCATTTGCTATTGGCCCAGAATAAGTCTGAGGCTTGAGTATTTAGAGGAAATTTGTATACATGAAGCCAAAGTTAACAGTACACATTTCTTTTTTTGGCTGGTTAACCATGCATGAGCATTACAAACTTGTAATACCAAAGTCTTTGTGAACAATGTATAAACCACACTGCTAAAATATGGTTTGGTATGATTTGTATAGAGTTCAGTGTTTCTTATGAAATTTGAAAACTTGGGAAGATATAATATCTTTGCATATTTTTTGCCCTTATTTGAATGGCATAAGCTAATTTCATAGATATTATAGCATTACTTGGCATGAAACTCATTTTTGTTTTGAAAATTTTATCATACGCACAGGAATGTCTGAAAATGATTTATATATAGTAAATATGATAGCACAATCAATGTTATATAAGTAAGAAAGAATAACGTTAAATAATGAAATACTGTGTAGTAATAGTAGTAGCACTAACATTCAAGGTATAGGCACTATACAGTGTTAATTATCAACATTTTAGTTAAAGAGATGATAGTGCAGTACAAGAATATGTATCGGTTTTTTTACTTATGTAGGATAATGGGATGAGCAGGAGCTTTAAAACATGTTATTTAAATTATAGGCTCACATTGATCATCGTCACATGAAAGTACCAGGAACAAGTAGTCATACAAAAGAAGAAGTTAAAGAGGAGCGTATCAGTCATCGAGATCCCAGAGGCGAAGGACGAGAGCAGAGAGCAGATCCAAGGAGTGATACACGGCAAGATCCAAGAGCTATGACAGACCCTAGAGTTGGAAAAGAAAATTACGAACATCGTGAGCCTTACCCTGCCCAATTCGCTCGGCAAGGTTCGGGGACCTTTACCAGTCCCCACTCACAGCCTCACCAGTCTCCATCAAGTCATCAAGGAGCAACGCATCATATATCGGCTATACCCGTAATGACGACACCCAGAACTAACCTCATCACTGTACCTATTCAAGACCCTCCTGAACACTCTCCTCATTCAACCTTCCAGCATTCTACTCCTACACACCCTCCACCCCACTTACCCCCAAATCATCCTCCCCCAACCCATAACTTCACAAGTCCACCCCCTGCTCACACACAGCCTCCTCCCAGCCACTCACAACCACCACCTTCTTATTCAACTTCTTTCACTACTCCATACACAACCCAGACCCCTCAGTTTACATATCCTCCCAATCCATCTGCACCACCTCCACCAAATCCTAATGTTCCTCCCCCTCCATATACAAATGTAGCACCTACTGTTCCACCTCCCACTACATATGGGAGTCAACCACAATATGACAGTCAGTACACATCAACCCAATGGTCAACACCTCCACAAGCTCCACCCAGTCACCCACCTGGACCTCCACCTCATCATGCACTACCTCCGTCGTCTCAATCCAACCAATATTACCGGAAAAGTTTTAAATTTTGAGGGACTTTGTTTGTGCATGGGGGCAAGATTGCAACACAAATCTGTTGTGTACCAGTGCTATTCACAGTGTACAAATGTGACAAATTATTTTGTCTATACATGGCGTACAAGTAATATCAATTGGTACTGTAATCCAGTACCTAATTATAGACTGATTTTATTATAGTTATATATAAAGTGCACCATTTTTACACATTGAATCATATCTTTTTGAGACCGCTAACAATTTTGTTGTAGTAGAGAATTGTGCCACATTTTTTATTTTTTGCAGTGAATGTGTTGGATGCAACATAAATTAGACTGGCTTACAGAATTGATTGTTCTCTTATTTTTTATTATTACCAAATTTCCACTGTTTGGTAAGGCAAAGTTCTCCCAAAAACATGAATGTGCATACTATTGACAGTGTAAAAATATTTTTCATTTTGCAATAACTTTGGGGAAATATGACAATGATGTGGCATACTTTCATTATAAGTAAATAGTAAATAGTAATTGATGTATTATTGGAAATTTTAGAACCTGTAATATTGAAATTTCTTTTTGAACTTTTTTCTACTTAACCCTTATACAACATAGAGTATTACCATATAGTATACATATCCCTGCGGTTGTGTTGTATCTCATTGCCACTTCCCAGTGACCCATCACATGCTTTTGGAGCTCTGAAAAGGTCAGCAATACTACTTTTAAAATCAAAACAATATACATATGAGGCTTGTCACTTGGTAGTGCATCCCAGCCCTCCTTCGATGCATCTCTAAACTGAAGAATTTCTGGAGGTGGCAAGTTCAAAGAAATTCAGGCCCCCAGCTAGGTGAGGTGGGTTCTTTTGGGGCCAACCAGTGCCATTTCATTTATCACTGAAGCAAAGTGCAGATACACAGGCTTAGTAAGCATGTATCCTTTAAATGCACTCAAGTCAACTCTGAACACCTGTGGGGCTGTTGCCAAATCCAAAGCAGAACTTTGAATCGCCTTCTCTGATGGAGGCCAACCTGTCATATAGTTTTGATTTCGAGCCAAGTTTGAAGGATAAACTCATTCAACAGGGTGATAAGAGATTGGTGTCCAGTTGCCATTCGCATTGAGCTAAGTTTGAAGGATAAACTCATTCAACAGGGAGATGGAGATTGGTGTCCAGTTGCCATTCGCCTTCTCCAAACAGAGGAGCCACTTTACCACCCTGGAGATTGATAGTCTACAACTTCCATTAGATTCTTTGCCAAGATCCCTCCCTTTTCTGCCATCAGGGACCAAAGGTTTTGAGGGTCCTGGAGGTTAGGTCGGAAACAGTATCAGTACTTCAGATTCATGGGACTAATGGTCCTTGATAGTTAGAGGGACCCCTAGTTAGTTTGTTTGCATGGTGTTTTTAAGTTGCATGGAACCAGTGGTTATTCAGCAATGGGACTTCCGAACCACGTCGAGAGTGAACTATCACCAGAAATACGCATCGCTCACCCTCAATGAAATGCTCAAGAATCAAACTTGCGGTCACCAAGATGGCAAGCTAAGGCCATACCAACCAGGCCACCGAGGCGTTTTAAGTTATGTTTGGTGTCACCAGGGAATAATTCCCTCTCAATGACAACAGGTATAGTTTCTCAGCCATCCTCCTTTTTCTCCCAAACCATTTCCATTGCAAATGTGGCCAACTCATTCCTCACAGGGAAGGTTGAAGAGAAAAACAGCTGGTGCTCTGAAATTTTAATATTTTAGATGGTTGTCATAAATTACCCATTTGTCCATATAACCTAGATTTTTTTTCTCTCTCTCTCTCTCTCTCCCCATGGGCTCCACCCTCCCCCCAATAGTAGCCAGGTCTCATTACCATGGAATTAAACTCTAGTGTATTGAGTATAGCCAACTGTGGCTACTTATACAACCTGCACTGCAGTGTTCCTTGTTGGATGAGTGGGTTACACGCTTGCCTACCAATTTGGTAGGCCAAGTTAACTTCAACGCGGAATCACAGGAGTTTATTTCTGGTGATTAGAAATACATTTCTTGATAGTATAATGTGGTTTGGATCCCACAATAAGCTGTAGGTCCATTTGCTAAGTAAACAATTGGTTTCCAACCACATATATCTAATCCATCGGGCCAGCCCAAGGAGAGAAGTTAACCAGCTCAGTGGTCTGGTTACACTAAGATGTACTTAACTTACACTACCTGCACGAGGTAGAGTTTCTTAGCAAGGAAGGAACTGCTGAACATTCTTTCCATAGGTACTATTTTGGGAATTAAAGGAGGAATAAGAATATGTTGAAAAACAACTATTTATTAACTGAAACAGTGGCTTAATGGATGGTACCATAGGGTAAACATCACAATGTTCAAGTCCTGAGGTTCTGGGGTACAGTGTGCAAAATTAAATATGAAAATACAGTACTATTACACATTTCTCTGATAGGACAATCGCAGAACACTAAATTTTCATACCGTGTCACTTTACATAAGAAAAGCGCATTCTTAAATACTTTTACTCAAGTTAACCACAACTGAATGATCCTTCGGATTTCATACAGCCATTCCTACTCTTCACACAAATATTTCATCAAATGAAGTTAGCCAGTTGACATTATGAATTTATGGAAGACCAACCTCCATTTTGAGTATATGTGGTAGCTGAAAAGTACAATAAATATGACGAAGACAAAGTTTTGTTGTGTTGTAGATTATCAACCACATACCCACAGATTGAGTTTCTACAGATAATTTTATAACTGTTCTGAAAACTCTATTTAGTATAAAATGTACCTTTGAAATAACTTAGCAGATAAAACCTGAAAAAATCAGGACTATAATTAAAGGCCTGTAAATGATACAGGACTAGAATTCCAATTAACTTGATCGATAGTAAAGAGTTATGTCTTAGATCTTAAGATACTGAGAAAACTAATTACAGTACACAGATCTTGAATCATGTGAACATAAATTGTTTTCTAAACAAAAGAAACAAATTATTCAACAAATATCAACATTGTTCTCAACAAAATGAACCCTTGAAGAGAAGTACAAATTGAATAAAAATATTGACGTGAAACAGTTTTTAAGGAAATTTTACTCAAAAAATAATGGCACAGTATATTAGGCATTGGCATCAGCATTTTGGCTTTGCTGCTGCAATTTCCAAATGCAGGGCCCAACATGTCAGAAAATAACTTACTGCCAGAAGAATAAATTGCTACCTATAAAATCACTAATACTAAACCCCATACACATATTTGAAAATTAAAAATTTATACATCAAATTTAAAAGGGTATTAACTGGCTTATACATATCTGATAACAAAAATATTCCATTTATAAATCTGTCTACAAAATAATTCAACAAGTATCTACCAAACTTTCACAGAAGAAATAACGTCAACAATGCATCTACAACTTCAGGATTTACTCTATTTACACTGAGACCAAGGCACATTGCCTGGAATACCTTAGCAATGTACCTAATCAATTTACACACAAACCTGTCCTACATATTGTGATTAAATAGCATTGCACATGCATGTAGGATGATCTTAAATTAATTACAGAATACGGTACTGTATAGTAAAAACTATGAGATGAACTGCATTGCTTAACCCTCACCTACTCCTAGTTAGAATAAATATCCTTCCAACATACAAACTGCAGTTAAATCATATGAACACAGTTTCAAAAATATCTTGTGCAAAATTGGCAGCTTTAGAGAGCATAACAAAGCCGGACGTAGAGATGTAGAGTTAACTGTACGTCAAAAAAAACAAAAAAAAAGATAGAAATTAAGTTCCTTATTAGTCCTGTTACTTCTCGGCCTTTTTGATGGTCTTGAAAATAATACACACCTAAAATTACAATTCCAAATGTATATTATTTGAGATTTGTAAAGACATCCCACTGAAACTACACTACTAGTGATTAATTGGCACTTTGAACGAAACTAAGAGCTCATGTATTTATATACTACACCATTCAATAACCTCATTACATTAGCCTATAAGATTAAACATACTACCATGAACTGAGATCTCTACACCAACACAAGAACCTAGTCAAGTAAATACCAACGCTGCTTGGTTCAATGTTTTTGGCATTTTTTGGTCAACAGTATCAAACCAGAAGCTTCTAAAGGACTATCCAATGGAGTCCTAGGAGAGGAAATAGGCGGTGATCGTCTTGCTGAAGGGGAGATGCTAGGTTTGTCAGTCTGATTCACTAACAAGTGGGGTGGCATTGGCAATTCCTCATCTGTAAAAAGGAAAACATTTAATATATGTTGTAAAAATAAACATTATACCTGTGTGAAATGCTGAAAAAATTTAAAGAAAATTCCATGCTTGCTATAAATGAACTTGGTTAAATTTAATACTAAATTAATTATTTTCTCATTAAATGGAATGTGACTGAGGCAAAGACATTTCTCATTCAGAGACCTTGTCACTTGAGCACAAGACTATTCATTCTTCATTCAATTTGTTGGCTTACTCTGAGGACTTAATACAGTACACCTCACTTGGAAGTCACGGCAAACTTTGACACAGTCCATGTAATAAAAATTTTAGAATCTCTTAAGGCTTACACAAAGGATTTGTTCTTTAGTAAAAGTTAAAAACTGGAACAAGGTAAAATTCAAGATCATGGACAATTGGGGTGGGAAGAGACCATAAGGTACTAATGAAAATTAAAAGATAGCAAGTAGTTATTTGCTAACCTATGACATCCCAATTGCTCCCCACACACACAAAAGATTGGTTTTGGTTATACAAAAATCAGTGTCGAATGAACCCATACCGCTGCTGACTGGCAGTTCCAAAGAAGTGAGGCTTACAGCTATAGGTTAAGAAGCAGTTAGCAGTGCCTACACAAATATCTAGTTTGTAAAAAAAAAAAAAATTAATCATGCAAAATTATGTTTAAGACTTCCATGAAAAGTAGCTGAAATTACAAATAATGGAAAGGCTTATGGATGTAGACTGATGATGCTTAGTCCAGTTCTATCATCATGGCATCACACCAACTCATACTCCACTCTCTGTTTTACACTGCATTCTGCAAAACAACTTAGTCAAACTGTTTTTCACACACTTGCGAAACATCTTGCAGTAATGAAAGCTGAGAGGAGTCCAAGGAAGTTCTAGTAATACAGTTTCAATCCTCACATTAACAGATTCATTATGACCATTAGCTGTAATTGGGAAGGATGGGGGCGCTTATAAGAAAAGTTCAGTTCAAACCACCTTCAGTGTTGAGAAAGTGGGGACTCTGCATCCAACTAGTAATGAAGACCTGAGGACAATATAAAAGCGTCAGTGCAGATTCTCAGCTCATTTTAAAGATAGTTCTTTGCAGTTGAGTTAGAGCCAGTCCATATTAATAATTCCAGCTTTCATAGTTTAATACTGATAATACAGCCGCTTTAGAAAATACACAATCAATTAAAAATTAGCACCCAGGTTGTATCAGACAGCTTTTTGATCTTTTACATTTTACCTTTATGTGCTATATGAGTTTTCCAGTTTATGTTGTGTATCAAATATGAAACTTGAGAACTTGAACATTTGACCAGTGAGTATCAAAGTCCCATTTTTAGTTCTACTTCATAATTTAGAGGTTAATTCCTGTATGAACAAAGGAAGATGTACAATATGCATACATTATGTATATATAGATATATATGCATAACAAAAGCTGTTTGATCCTCCTCTAAGAGTTGCAGTTATCAACTCTGTGGTCTGGTTAAGTATTTAACCATAATATTCAGATACGTATAGATTTGCCAATGTAGATTCTGTAATACTCTAAGGACATTTACTTCTTTGTGTGGCACACTGTAGTTGGTGCTAAGGGTTCTTAGCAGCAGCTCATAAGTACCAATTAAACTGTTCTCTGTCTTTTACCCATTCCCTTTGAACTCTTCTCACCTAGATCTCCTGTAATTAAAATTTATCTAGTTTAATTTAGTTGAGAACAAATCCTAAGGGGAGCCATATGAGTCAAGAATGTGATTAAATTGTTTTGTCAAACTTATCTAAAATAGCATTAAGTTACTTGGGGTAGTGTATAACTTTTGATATATAGTACAAACTAGTAAATTTGTACTTAACATATAGTAATCCAAGATGAATTGGAGTACTAGTACTGGAGAAATTTTTTCTTATCCATTAACTAAATCATTGTTATTGCTAAGCCAATATGACATTTAAAGGAATGCCATAATCTGATAACTAAATAAATGAAGCATTAAGTTTGAAAATATACCAAAAAATAATAAATACAACTTGCTCTACCTGAAGACTCCGGTGAATCAGTTGGAGACATGCGACAACCTCTTGATAAATACTGGTCAAGTTTGCCACACGCTGCTAGTATTAGACCAAGATAAGGTGGTGATGGCTTCAGTGGCCTACAGAAAAAATTATACATAGGGTTTAAGAGGTGAGATGAAAAAGAAAAAAAAGGGGAATACTAGAGTAGTGAAGTTTAAAAAGGGATATCATACAATATCATCTGCAAATATTGATTTTGGTACATACATTGGATATGGATCAAGACAAATGTGAAAATGGAAGTATAACTTGCCTTGTGAGATATTCTGGATGATACTGACATGCCACATAGTATGGATGATCTGATAATTCCATGATTTCCATTCTTTCGCCATCCACATCTTGGCCAACAAATTTCATACCAGCCGCTTCAAAATCATTTACATATTTGGGGTTGACTTCATACCTAAAAACCATTGTTATTAAAAGTATACATATTCCCAAACAATATTTTGAAAATCTGAAAAATGACAAATTTTTAACTAATTTGTATTTTTCATAACTTACAAACCTGAGGTCTTAACATTAGGATAAATACTCAGCGCCAGCTGGAAATCGGTAAAGTTTAAAATAATTGTGTACGCAACGGGACTATTGGCATCTGTGCTTGGTCACGAGACATGTGGAGCCACCCACATACCCCTCATTAACTCGTGACCCAACCCAGGTAATTTGATAGAGGGGTGGTTAGAGGTGGGCCTTTGTATGTTAATTGTTTTTGTTTGTATGGTGTTTTTACATTGTATGGAACCAGTGGTTATTCAGCAACGGGACCAACGGCTTTTGCGTGACTTCCAAACCACGTCGAGAGTGAACTATCACCAGAAATACACATCTCTCACTCCTCAATGGAAGGGCAGAGAATCTAACCCGCTACCACCGAGGTGGGACGCAAACACCATACCAACCACGCCACCGAGGCGCTTATTTTTGTATGTTAAGACCTCAGGTTTGAAAGTCATGAAAAATACAAATTAGTTAAAAATTTGGCATTTGTTCATATTCGAAACAAACCTTCGGTCTTAACATTAGGATAGACTTACTCTTGGTGGGAGGTAAGTACTATTAACCAACTGGGAGTTTGCCACCTTTGATCAGTTTTCTGAATACTAGAATTCTACAAAGCAACTGACCAGTATTTCCGAATCTAAGACATCTGTGAAGTGACGTCATGGCGGTCGCCATGATTATGGCGTCACTGAGCATCTCTAATGCGAAGCCAGCACCCTACCAGAAGTGCAAGGCTGTTGATGTTATTCTCGTAGGCATAGCAACCTGACATTAAAGCTGCCTTGTTGCACTATCTACTTTTTTTACAGATGGCAACACATCCGACCGCCATTCAGTACATATCAGGATAAAGGAGACATCCATCACGAGGGACCCTGGATGGCAGCACGACGTTATACACCAAACCAACTATCCTTCTTGGGTTGGTTCTCCTGATAAGCCTAACGCCGACCACACATCTGCATCCTCTCTACCCACGTATCTTAAGAGTTTCTTCACCTACAACTTACTACGCGATGAATACCTCGACGTCAAAACCGTCGGAGGAAATATCAGGGCGTTTATCTGCTTCTTGTGATATCCAGGAAGTCTTGCAGCATGGGAAGGCTTCATGTTCACATGCCCGAGAATTCCAAACAACAAATTGAAAAAAACGGGACAAACTAAACTGGCTTTAAAAGGACGGAGCAAAGCACGTCCTCCTTAAAGGCGGTAAGAAAATAACTAACCTGGGTTGGAAGAATAACTAATGGGGTCAGGGGTCGAGTTAATGAGGGGTATGTGGGTGGCTCAACTGTCTCATGACCAAGCACAGATGCCAATAGTCCCTTGCTACACAATTTTAAAATTTACCGGTTTCCAGCTGGCACTGACTATTTATCCTAATGTTAAGACCGAAGGTTTGTTTTCGTATATGAACAAACTCATATTAAAAAACATAAGAACAATTAAAATAAAAAATTTAAAGGAAGTAACCATACCTGTGTCGATGACGTTCTTCTACGTAATCAACGTTCCCGTAGGAGCTGCCTGATTTTAGAATCGTTGAGTTTTAAATAGTGTCTGTCTTTTGCCTAATCTCATAGTTCCACCCAACTGACCAGGATTATGTTCTGGCATTTCAATGATTACATGGCATTGACCCTCAGGGGTCAACCTCTTTGGCTATTTGCATCTGGAAGTGCCAAGACATTCCTGAAAAATTTACATTTATGAAAAATAACACCACCTTATTAGTTTGCTTTTATTTAATAAGTTTAATATATTTATTTTTTAGGAAAAACAAAGCAAGAACTCATATCAAAGGAAATGCTAATGGTGTTGGCAACAACGAAACTATAAAACATGCTATTGCTAGCTTTCAAAGTTTGGCTAAACTACTTATATAAATCACTTCAAGTTGTAAGAACTGTGGTTTACAGAAGAATAATTAGTATTACTTAGAGAAGAATTAAAAAGTACCACATATTAACCTTGCAAATTCAATGACAGAAGCTTGTAATCCTAGGCAGACACCAAGTAGAGGTCTCTTCATTGTCCTTGCCCATTTACATACACTCACTTTCCCTTCAAGGCCTCTCTGACCAAAGCCACCAGGAACTATAATACCACTGTAAAAATACATAAATAAAACATAATGATTAAATTAATCTTAACAACCCAAGCTGTTCTTGTTTTGGAAGTAATCTACTGAGAAACAGCTGGATTCCTACCTCATCAAATCTTGCAGAATTACTAATAATTCATAAGCAAAAAACACTGATTTTACATCAGACATTAAGACATTTACATACTTTTTTATGTTTACAGTACTGTACATTAGCACAACCAAATTAACACAGACTAGGAGTTTAAAATTAAGTGACTAAAAGTCAATGCCCTACACCAAATAATTAAAATTGGTATAGGTACATGAATTTTAAGTTGACAGAAGTCTGAAATTTACTGTAAGACACACTGCTTGTCAAATTTGGAAAAATATAAGGAAGAAAAGATCAAATTACCACCTATCAAGCATGTATATATATATAGAGAGAGACTGTACACAATTACATATATATATCTGGAGAAACAACAGAATGCCAGGGCAAGAAATTAGATGGGCAATATAAAAACAGAGGAAACAAAACTTGCCAAGCAAGAGATCAAAGTATTATGATAAAGTCTAACAGAAAGCTATGGTAAGATTGAATGAAGAATTTGTAGATATAAATTGGATCAGTTACTGACCTCATCTGGTATTCATAATAGTAATGCTATATAAAAGCAACTATAAAAACTGATGAACTGGTGTTAAAAGAAAAATAAGATGTCCTAGAAATGCGGGAAAGTTATTATATACGTATACATAATGCATTTGTTCAAACAATATTTTTTATAATATCTAACTTTTTACCTATTATCAGATTTTCTATACTTTATCACAACCTTTGAACTATTTCCACCATGGTATTGAATAGTCTAATGGTTCCAATACTATTTTGTTATAATCCAATGGTTCCAGTATCATTCTGCCACACTCAAAAATCAAACCTAATTATGACCTGTGAATCAACTACTGGTTCCTACAGGGCTTGCCTCAAGTTTTTAAAGGTGATAA
Source organism: Macrobrachium nipponense (assembly GCF_015104395.2). Lineage (NCBI taxonomy): Eukaryota > Metazoa > Arthropoda > Malacostraca > Decapoda > Palaemonidae > Macrobrachium > Macrobrachium nipponense. The sequence continues at coordinate 17,737,221 of NC_087215.1, read as the reverse complement.
TTAGTAGCTTAATCAAATCATGAAGTTAAAATATTTAACTAAAATAACTAAAATGCTAAAGCACATAAGGAATCAAAAAATAAGAGCAAAGTATATGTTGAAGTTGGACAGTTAGCTAGGAAAAGATGAGAGAACATATGAAGAGTGAATGGCAAAAAGTAAAGCAACCACGGTGAGTGGAAATTTGCAATAAACCAGTACTCTACAAAAAAAATTAAAAAAAATAAAAAAATTTTAAATGAAAACTGGAAAATTATCAAACCGAAGCAAAAGAATAGAATACAAAATACATAAGAGAACTGATTATGGAATCAATTTTGGGACTAATAGCCTGACAGGTATCTGAAATCACTAGGAGACAGCTCGTTCTTACTTGGATTTGCAAACATTCTGCCAAGCTTCATAATATTTCACAGGGCGAGTAGCCTTGCTCTCCTCTTCTAAATCTTCTGCTTCTATACATTTAAGGTCGAGCTTACGGTTGCACGCAAGAGCAGCATGTTGTAATGCTTTTATCACTGAAGCATAAGAATCTTCTAGTTGTGTGTACTTGCCTACCAACGCAATGATGACACTATTGTGCATGTACTCATGCCTGAAAAATAAATTTCAAAATAAAAAACAATTAGTTTAACATAATAAGACATGCCACTGCCTTCACAAAAATGACAAATTTTTAATCAATTTGTATTTTTCATAACTAACAAACCTGAGGTCTTAACATTAGGATAATACTAGCGCCAAGCTGGAAACCGGCAGAATTAATAAAAAAGAACTTAAGTGATCCAGGGACTATTGGCATCTGTACCAGGTCATGGGGTATTGTAGTTCCCAGAATCCCCCAGGCAACAAGTGACCTATCAGTTACTCTTCCAAACAAGTTTAGACAGTTAGAGGGGTGGTTCTAGGTGTGCCTTATATGTTAAGACCTCAGGTTTGTTAGTTATGAAAAATACAAATTGATTAAAAATTTGTCATTTGTTCATATATGAAACAAACCTTCGGATTTAACATTTGGATAGCCTTAATTATTGGTGGGATTTACCAAGTCTCTATAACTGATAGGGAGTTTGCCATCTTTATCCAATTCCAAATAGTAGATGTATTCTAAGACATGGACTATAACCTTTGAACCCAAGATATATGAGAATCTATTGGTTTCCCTCTCTGGGCGTTTCATACAATGCCATAGCTTACTGCATTACGGAAGGTGGAGAGCTAGCCGTTCTCAAAAGCAACTCCAGTCCCTGTACATGGATCTATTATCATCCCACTCTCTTCCTATTACCAAGAGGAGTGTGTTGCTACTGAAAAGTATCCTATGCTCTAGATTACCTTTACAGTATGGCTGTCTCCCTCACCTATATCTAGTCCGTTCCAACTCATGATGGTACTCTCCTTCTTACTGCCCATAGGTAGAGTAGTAGTTAGAAAAGTAGTAAAGAAGGAAGACTAGTCATCTCATTCAATCTACTTTCATGCCTCCATCTTAGACTAGACACTAATTGACCCGCCAGGGGTACTGGATGAGATACGTATACCACTTGCTGGGCAGCCACCACTGGACCCAAGGAAAAAAAGTGTCTAAGGATCTATGGGCAACATCTTCTAAATAAAAGGAAGTGAAAGTTGTTTGGCATTGCCAAATACCAGCTATTAAAATCCTCTCCACAGACATTTTTCTTGAATGCCAAAGCACTCAAGCCCCCGATGTCATGAGCTCTAGCTCTGTCCAGGCTATTTGACCCTGTCTCCTGTCATGTACGCATTCCTGAATATACTAAACATACAAAGTACTAAAACTATAAATACCACTGACAAAACAAAGCCAGGAACTTCAGTACTTCAATCTGAAAACGTGCTCGTGTTATGAGGAACCAAGTTATTATTGATTTAATTGATGAATAAAGGAAACCTCATATACTCAATGAAGTGTCTCAATTTGCAAGAAATTTACTACAAATCCTACAAGATAACTATTCACTTACTACTTACTACAAAATAAATGTCAAATAGCAACATTATAGTTTCCCGAAAAAAAGAAAAAAAAACATGAGAAAATACAGCTGTGACAAATTCTCATCAATTTCATTAAACACTACCATGAGTTTGAGAAGAAATTTAATCTGTCCAATTTAATGACATACTTTTACATTTATCTCTTGTGTTTAAGAAGCAGGTCTGTTACCATGGAAAAACTAGACTTTGGGGGTTAACTACCAAACTGCATAAAATTATGCTACCTTCATTTTTGAACTGGTAATGATTAACATGCGCAATTTCATCTTGATAGGGAAACCATGTAACCATTCCAGACAGCATCCTAACAATATCCAAAATTATTATTAATAAATAAATAAATGGTTGAACCAGTCCAATGTGCTAACATTCTGATAACATTTCTTTCAAGGATTTTTTTTTCCAAAAAACTTCACATTCTCCATCTATTGTAAATGAACATTCCGAGATTGGATCATGAGGGTTGTCAATCTTGCAACGGAACTCTGTATTAATTTTTAATAACTGACTTAACAATACTAAATTAGTTTTATCAACTTACATTGTAAGATGAGGATAAATTAAGTCCAATTTCTAATAGCAAAATAACTACTTTTCATCATTTTACTATTAAGTATACTAAATATTTAGCAACACTATGCAATGCGGTATGAACTGATAAAACTGCACTTACTTTGTTGATAAATCACGCCACTTCTTCATGAAATTTTTAGGGCGATGAGTATCCAAATTCAGACTAAGTCTATCACTCAGCAAGTGTGAAAGCTGCTGTTCTTCCAGCATAAGTGGCACAGCATATATACTGTGAGCATCATGCAAACATATAACCTAGAAATAGAAATAAATCATTAAAGATTCTGCTAAAATTACTGAGAATGGTCGACTTTATATCACACTACAACAGCTTAACTATCTTTAGTTGTTTTCCCTAAGTTACGGCTACAAAATCTCTGCTGCGTTATTTCAGAGTTAAGATTTGTACACAAAATATGTAAGAATTACGTGACTGCATGTCCAACAATCATAGGTACAAAAATAGAGAAGAATGATGAGAAACTTATCATTATCAGATATTTTTACCAAGAATAAATCTCTGGATAAGGTTACAAAAGAAACTATGAAATTATGCTGAAGTTAACAAAATCAAAACCTATATGCCATCATTGTGCTTCCAACTATGGGTCCTCAAAATTAAAATGATATTGTAATGATACAATTAAGTTTGTTCATACTTACCTGGCAGATTATATATATAGCTCTATTTTTCCGAATCCGACAGAAATTTAAACACTTACGACACACGCAGTGGGAGTCAGGTGGTTAGTACCATTCCCGCCGCTGGGAGGCGGGTATCAGGAATCATTCCCTATTTTCTATTCATATTTTTATTTCCACTGTCTCCTGAGGGGAGGTGGGTGGGTACTTGATTATATATATCTGTCCAGGTAAGTATGAACAAACTTAATTGTATCATTACAATATCATTTTGTTCATGAAACTTACCTGTCAGATATATATATAGCTGAATCCCACCTTTGGTGGTGGGAGTAGACAGAATAGAAGATTTTAGGAAACATATATATGCAGATAATTGATATCTTGATTTCTTACCTGTTAGCATAGCTGACTTCGTGGTTACTGCTGCGTAAGTCTGCTTGTGCTACTAGAGTTGCCAGCGAGGTAGAGACCTATATAGCTGGTGCACTCCAGATGATCTGTCAACAGGGGCGAGACCACGATGTGACTAGACCATATTGACCATACCATGAGGGCTAAGAAGTAAAATAAATATATATATAAAAAATATATATCACCACCTGACCCACCTAGCCAAAGTTAAGGTGTGTTAACTAAGGCTTAAGAGTTAAGAAGTCACCGTTGTCGGCGACTCAACTACTAAATTAAGAGCTCTTCCTAACCATTTTCTACAGGATAGGATGAGTGGTACTTCTTGCCCCCAAGATTGTGTCTGCAGACACGTATGGCCCTAGCGAGCAGCAGATCTCATATGCCATCTTCACATCTCGCAGGGTGTGTGAATTGAACACAGAGTTGCTTCGCTAAAACATGGTACTCAGGATGTTGCTGAGTGCCATGCTCTGTTGAAATGCTTCCAAGGCCGCGCCCTCACTTCGTGAGCATTCAAATCAAAAGATTTCAAATCTTTGTGCAAACACAAAGAAGGAGCTTTTTTGAAAGACCTCCTTAACAATAAAGCCAGGGTGTTCTTCGATATGGGCAAGTCTGGTCTTTTCGGAACTGCAGATTGTCCGTACGACTTCGACTTTCTTGAGTTTTATGTAGATAAAACTTGAGAGACCTGACAGGGCACAGGACTCTCTCTGGCTCCTGCCCACTAACTTGTGCCATCCTTGCTTCCAAGCTCCTGGCCCAAGGACAAAACGGGTTTCCATTCTTAGGCCATAACGAAAAGCTTAGAGAGCACACCGCCTTGTGTTCTCTAAAGCCAAAACTTGTGACGATGGCTTAAAATCTCACTAACCCTCTTTGTCGTATCTAGGGTGGTTAGAAAAATGCCTTCCTGATCACATGCAAGAAGTTAACAGGTAGGAGATGTTCGAATGCTTTGACATCAAGAACTTCAGACTATGTCTAAGTTCCATATTGAAAGCTTCGATCTGGACATGCACAGTCAGTCCGTCTGTACTAACGTCAGGTGACCGACCAGTTGACCAGTCAGACGAATCAAGGACAGCAAGGCTGTACCCTGAAGACCATAAGGCACTATTCTTCGCTGAAGGATGAGTGTCTGGACTGCCTGGGCGATTCAAGCTAAGCAAACCTTGGGGGGTGTATCAACGCAACCCAACGTCGTTAGCGAATCAACTCCTGAGCCACTCCTGACTCGAGCTTCTGGTGCCAGGAGAAAGGAGCGAGGAGCAAAAAGGCGATTCAGTCCCGAAGGAAGAATGCCTGACAGTCCAACCGGTCTCATGTTAAACGATCATCGGGGGTGTATAAACGCAACCGACTTCGTCAACAAGAAACTCAGGGCTACTATATGTCTCCTGATCTCGCACGAGTGTCTGACTCCGAGAAAACAGGTGAGACAAAAAGTAGATGGTGAGGGCGAGTTTCGAGATTTCACAGAACTCAAAGATCGTGAAGGGCTTTGTTGTTTGACAGAAGCAAATCTCTGAGCCCAAAGGCCGTCAACAACATATTTGCGTATTCTTTAATAGTTGTGACTGCCAGCTTATCCCATTCTTCAAATGGAAAAGGAAGACTGCAATCTTATGCTGTCAACATCTCGATAGTCTGAACGTAGTCAGACTCAGAGCGGAGAGGTTATAGGTACCTTTCGTGTTAAAGGAGACCGACTCTCTTCGAAAAGTCCTTGGAAGGACGGTGACCTCTGGTGAATCTAGGGTCTTGAAGGCCAACATGGGGCGATTAGCGTCATTGTCGCTCCCTGTGATGATATAAATCATCTTATTACATTTCCTAAGCGATTGAAAAAGGGGAAAAGAGACTAAACATCCATCCCCGTTCAATATCATAGGATGGCGTTTAATGTTACCGCTCCCGGATCGAGAATAAGGGAGCAGAGAAGAAGAAGCCTCTTCGTCCTCAACCTAGCGAAGAGATGAATGAAAGGACGTCCCTAAAGTCTCCACAACTCTCATACTTCTAAAGAAAGATTCCACTCGGAAGTCAGTAGTTGCTGCCTTCGATCGAGACGATTCGAACGGACTTTTTGCAATCCTGTAACGAACCTCTAGAGGATCGTTCCATTCTACGCCTGTTGTTATAATAGGCTCTTTCTCTTAAACCCGAACCGGGACCGAGAGAAGATACTTCCTAAGATATGAGAGAGCTGTGGAAGATCAGAGTTGATATGGACCATGGTTCCAAAAACTCGTTTCGAGGACTGGAGGGACGACTGAATTGCTTCCACTTCTTTCAGATTATGATCCAGGACATCTGAAACCCTCTCCAGATGTCCGGCACCTTCTTTCTATCACCTAAGAGATACTTAACGCACCGAGAGATGTTCAGAATCATTCCTAGATCTTTAATAAAATTTCAGTTTCCCGGTAGGAAAAAAACTGTAGAGGTCTGAATTGCAGTCTATTCAGGGAAAACAAACTTCTTTAGGAAGGAAATGGTCCCAGCAAGCTCATCCATTCCCCTCACAGTATGTTTACTTCCCTAATAAGGCTGCGCTTTTTGGCAAGAGCATATAATAGTGCAATGTTGTGGTAGACTCGTGTCCTATACCGTGTGTAACGAGCACCGAAAGGAGTAAGATATCTCTGTAGAACATATTAAGGCCAAACGAATGCAATGTTTATGCATTCATGTAAGAAATCCCCTCAATCTTAGGCTAAAGTCCGTGATTGTAGGGCAGAGATACAGTTCGTCAGTCAATCCCGCAGGAGAGAGAGAGACGTAACTGCCAGCACAGAGATACGGTTAGTCAGTCAATCCCGCAGGAGAGAGAGACTTAACCTACCGCGCATGACAGCGAACGAGTTGGTACTGGCTCGTTTGGACTGGAGGAGAGGACAGTGACAGCAGCAGCTTACGATCGTCCGTCATCGTCGTCTAAACTTAATCTTTATGCCTGGGTTGCCAGCTACCCTATTCTATGAAGAAAAAGGTCCGTTATTTTTAGCATAAAGAGACTCTCAAGCTGGTATATTTAAGCGAAAACAGAAAACGCTAAATATATAGATGCGTTTGTGTCGTCAGAACACTACCATACAACGGTAAAAGATAAATCGGAAACTCCTGGAAGGCTGCAGGGAGTACGATTATTAAAGTCCATTAAAATGGACCATAGACCTCTCGGTTGCCATCCGAAGAGGTAACTACAGCAAGCGTTATATTGACCTTGAACCAACCAGAAATAAAATAACGCAAGGCAAAATATGAAATTATATCACAAAGTTTGTTCATACTTTACTGGCAACATATATATAGCTGAATTCGGAAATACAGCTACATACATATCTGACAGGCAAGTTTCATGAACAAAACTTAGGAGAATCGAAGCAGTCAGCTCAAGCTTCTTATGTTATTGGACATAAGGGTTCATCGACGTAGTCTACAAGTCTATTTCTTGTACGAGTCTGCAAATGACGAATGAGAGCTCTTCCGAATCTTGTCAATAAGAGCTTATTCGCTTACGCAATATCAAGTTAATGAGATGTTTGTCAATGAGAACTAACCCATTTACGGGACAAAGAGATATTTTGTCAATGAGGGGATACCCACTTACTTGACAAAACGATAGTATATTGTCAATGGGGGAAAGTCACTGAATTGACAAAACAGTAATCCAGGAAGTTCGAGCATTTTATTTTCCGATTGCCCGTCTCAAACGAGGAAGGGGCAAGAATCCTGTTAAGAGACTGGGCTTACGTCAGGTAGAACGGACTATGTTCAATTCGGCAGCGTAGTCCCGACTAGGAACTAACAAAATCTATCATCTGAAAAGCCCTTTCAGATGGGCTAAAAAGCTGGCAAAATTATCCTGGGAAGAGGAAGAAACTCTCCAACCAGCTTCCTCTCCCATATCACAACTAATGCCTGCTAAAGCTTAAAATTTATTGGCAGTATGGCAAAGGCAGTCCTGTCTTGCGCTTTCCTGAAGAGCGTACTTTTGATGAGGGCCTTTGCAAGAATCCTACTGAACGTTGCCGAGAGTCCTGACGTGCAGGACATCGAGCCTTTATAACCCGTAACTGCCTTATCGCAAAGTCTTGACTGCGGTAGTGGCAACTTAAATTTATTGGCAGAATGGCAAAGCTTGCGGTAGAGCAAACGAGAACTTCCCTTGAGCTTTCCTTAACTCCATCCACCTATGCGAAAAGCAATATTAATTGACAGAGACCTCTTGAATTCACGAAACCCGATGTCTTGCTGGGTTTCGAAGAAGAAGTTGTCTGTTCACTTTAAGCTTCCTCCGAAGCACTGCCTACTTCACATTCTTTGCAGGTGAGGTAGAATGGTATCATCGAAGGTAGAGGTAAAAATTCTTTAAGCCCAAATCTGAAACAAGAGCTTGAAGAGTTCAACAGAAACGTTCAGCCAGGCGACACACCTGGCGTGCGCTGGTGCACGCTCGGCGTCCACTGGAGCGCGCTCGGCGTCCACTGGAGCGCGCTCGGCGTCCACTGGAGCGCGCTCGGCGTCCACTGGAGCGCGCTCGGCGTCCACTGGCGCGCACGCTCGGCGTCCACTGGCGCGCGCTTGGCGTGCACCCGCGCGCCCCTGGCTTGGGCGTCCGCTCTCAAAAGCTTACTGCTACTATGACTTCTTTTACGTATTTCTCGGTGGAAAGACGGACACGAGTTCAGGCGACGTTCGCCTTCTTACTTCTCACTGAAACGCATAACGAGAGAGAGAGAGAGAGGAGTGAAGCGTCCTCTTCTATAAAGCTTCTATTTAGAGGGCGCGAGTCCATCCGAAAGCTCCAACCCTGCGCGGGGAGGACGCTTCGGAGGACGAGAAGCAATCCTTCAGGATTCGTGCACGTGCACGCACTTAGGCAGTCTGGGGATTTTCATCAGAAACTGCCGAAGGCACGCCAGATCGGTGGGGGTTCCTCGTAACCCTCCTTCGGCTTTCGACATGCTCTCTCCCTGGTTCTGGGAGTCAAGCAGAGGTCCCGGCCTAGAGGCGAACGAGGCCGATCTGACGCACCCTCCACTACACAAGGGGTATTACTGCACTTCTGCACTTCACTTTTACTCTCTAAAGCAAGCACTTTCGATTCTAAGTTACGAATCGAAGGAGTATCAGAGAAAGGGCAATTTCTCTACAGACACTGCTTAGGGCCCGAAGGCAACACTGCAGGGTTAGGAGTAACAATTACAGAAGTAGCACTTCACAGCAATGAAGGAGAGCGAGCACCTCTCGTAGACATATACATAGCCGTAGGCCATACTACAGGGTTATTGCAAAATAAAGTCTACAGGAAGGTTAGCAGGTTCACTACCTGACTTTTGTTTACTGATTAATTGCGTACATACGAATCATACGTCTTCCTTACGGAATTAGACATGTTTACTGATTAATTGCGTACATACGGAATAGAAACAAACTCACACTCCTTACATGACAAATCTCAACAAAGAAGCAAGACCCATACCCCTCGTACATACCAAGTGCGAATCTACCGAAGCTTTCAGTGCACACACCCTATCTTTGCAGACAACCCCGTCTGAAACTAGCCTAACTAGATTCAGATATTTTATGCAAAAATGAATCAAATTCAAATCAATTTAAGATAGCGTATGCCTAGCCACAATCCAAGTAAATAAATCAAAAGACAATTAGGATACTTAGCGGCAATGAAGTTTCCAAAATCCTAAGACGGAGGTACTGAAAACAGGTGTTTTCAGCACCGGCGACAGAAAAATTATGAATAGAAAATGGGAATGATTCCTGATACCCGCCTCCCAGCGGCGGGAATGGGTACTAACCACCTGACTCCCACTGCGTGTGTCGTAAGTGTTTAAATTTCTGTTGGATTCGGAAAATACAGCTATATATATCTGACAGGTAAGTTTCATGAACAAAATAAAGTTTATCATTCAGGGGCCTACTACAATGCCATTGTACAAATATTTAACTCATCCACACCTATGACAATTTGTCATTCAGTACACCTTTATGATCTATAAAACCAGCAAACTGCTGCATTTCCATACAGATTCATGGGATCCAAGAAAAATTTTTACGGATCAGACATGAGGTCTGTTTTCTAACATGGACTTTTATAGGGCCTATACTACATGCTTGTGGTTTTCAATTACCTGTTCTGGGACAACATGACAAAAGTTAGATATCTTGTGCTTCACAGCTTCATCAATTGGTTTTTCAGAGCGACAGACTATGAAATCTGGGCCAGACCCAGTCCTCTCAGTTTCTCTTACACTAGCTTGAGTAGGTTTGGTCTTGTGTTCCAGTGGATGAAGGTTGTGGCACTAGAGAGACATGGACCACACATATATTCTCCCTCTGCAAAGATGGAGACTTGTTACACAAAAAGGTAATTCACGACTCAATATATTCACAATAAGCATTTATACAGTTCAATTGTCTTAAGTTATGAAGACTCCAACCATCTTTAAACAAAACAATTAATTTAATAAATTCCAAAGCTATTAATACAGATACTCTATATAGATAATGTGCACATTTACTAACCTTTACTCTAAACTGAAACTGTCGAAAAGCCTCAACAAAAGGCATACCCTCTATGTCACCAATTGTCCCACCAAGTTTCAATAATACAAACTTCAGGATCAGCTTGGTCACCGTCAACAGGCCGTAGGGCTACAGTTTCAACCCATTCTTGTATGGCATCTGTTACATGGGGCACAACCTACATGGAAAAAATACAATAAAAACATCAATATGTTTCAGATTGTCTAAGAGCCAAACCACCTTTTTCATATCGTTTTCATACTGGTAGCCAAATGTAGGAAATGTAATTCTACCAATTAGGCAAAATTATTTATTTATTACAAACCTAAATAATTTTCTGAAATGCTTTTAAGTTATGCATGCAGTTAGAATATGTATTAGACCACAACCTTAAAATAAAGTCACCGATCTGAGGCTTAATTTAGCTTCTCACACACGGTAACTAGCTGAATGTGCCGTCTCTTTTCAGCCTCATGGTCCAAATATTATTTGTATTCTAATTTTTCTAATGTTTCCCAGTTGTCTTGGCCAATTCATCATTTTCCCTATTTTAGTTTCCTAATCCTAAATTTAATTTTACTCCCTCATATCAACAAAATTTGCTACAATATATTTTCCATCAAAACAAACAAGACACTGTGGCCAGTAATTTCCTTCCAAACCTTTGAACAGCACAAACTGTACAAATACTACTTTAATGGCAAAACATTCAATCTATTCCCCTTCATAAATAATGTTTTCCTTTTACAAGAAGCAAATCTTAAAATATGCCTCCTTTAAACTTGAACATCCATTTGGACCTCTACAACTCTTTCTTCTGTAAATAAAACCAACTGCTCATTCCTTTGAAAACCACTGGTCTTTCAGCCCAATGCAATGGTTCAGAGTTGATTACATGTTTGTACTGTGTACTGCAAACCATTTACTTTCTATTAAAGATGCATATGAATAATGAATCTCATTAGCCCAGGACAGGTTTTCAAGATGATGAGGGAAAATGGAAGTTAAAAGATTAATTTAAAGGAAATGACCCAGGATGCCTACTGTCCATAATTCAAAGGCAGAGTCCACCTGGTCAAGAACTTCCTGCATAAATTTTGCTTATGGTTTTCTCACTTCAATCTTTTTATTTACTTTTTCTCCATTCTAATGTCTGAAACAGGCAAGCCCTTTTAATCCTGAAATTTGATCCAATTAGTCTAAATACTGATCAACCAAGTATGTACTTTAAATTTGTTTCAATGTTGGACTTTTCCACCTTACCTCAAGGATGCACACTGATATGTACCGATAATACTCTTCCAGAACATTACGAAACCTATTCCCTTCTCAACTTTACCATTAATCTGAAAACTGAAAAGTCCTAAATAAAGCTTAGTAGCACCGACAAACATATCCTATCAACGAACAAGTAATTTTCTAACAGTTCACTTTTCAATGCACCCACGCAACCACTCAGTGGAAAGAGGTAGGATACTATTTGGAATCCTAACTGTTCACTTTACCCTTCCAGTCCCTATATCGGTTCAATAAAATAAGGACAAAATAATTCACTAATCTGTAGTCACATTAGAAACTAACCTGCTATATGCATCACATTCCCTTTTACATAACCCTCTTTAACTTCAATGCAAGGAGTTTTTTTAATAATGCTTTGTTTGTTTGTTTGTTTGTATGGTGCTTTTACATTGCATGGAACCAGTGGTTATTCAACAACGGGACCAACGGCTTTATGTGACTTTCGAACCACGTCGAAAGTGAACTTCTATCACCAGAAATACACATCTCTCACTCCTCAATGGAATGGCCGAGAATCGAACCCACGACCACTGAAGTGAGAAGCAAACACCAAACCAACCACGCCACCGAGGCGCTTTATTTTTTTTTTTTTTTTTTTTTTTTTTAAATAATGCAATCCTGAAAAAGTAGGGTGAATCACAAACTGACTAAGGCTCAAACACTTACCTGAACATTTTTCCCTAAGTAGTCTCCTCGTCTTTCTTTATTGATAACAGATTGATAGATCTTCCCAGTTGTTATATTGTTATCACGGTGCAAAGTGACGTCAAGAAAACGTTCATAATTGCCTAAGTCGAGATCCACTTCACCTCCATCATCCAGGACAAAAACCTCTCCTGGAATGGTTTTCAGATTAACAACAACCACAGAGACTGATTTTTCTATGAAATATTTTCAGGCACTCCTTTGTGCATTCAATTTTCTGTTAGATGTCCTTCAAAACCTCTAAAAATATATAGCTTTTTATGACAAATGCCATTTGATTTGGAAAAGCCGTAATTTCAATCACAGCATATTACTATGTTAAAGATGTAACATTAAATAGTTGAAAATGCTAAATTCTGGTGTTATCCCTTCCAATTTTACACTGATCTACCAACTGAAAAATAATGCATAACAGTAATTTACGTTACTCTTAATATATCATACATACATCATTGAAGTCTGTCTTCAACAAATATAACCTGAAAATTAAACCAAATCATCAGCAGAAAACTATGAACTTACCATGTTCATAAGGGGAAAAGGTTCCAGCATCAATATTGATGTAGGGGTCAATTTTTATTGAAGTGACATGTAGCCCACAGTGCTTCAGAATAGTTCCAATACTGGATGCAATGACTCCTTTCCCTATACCCGATATTACACCACCAGTAACCAAGATGTACTTCATTGCAGAAAATAGTCCTGTAAAACAGATCAGATTATGGGACTGTGACTGTGAAAACTTGCGTTAACATCATTTCATATGTGAAATTATTGAGAAATACTGTATTCTAAGACAGTCAGTCTAAAAATTAAAGAAATTACTACAACCACAGTAGTAATTACTCTATCAGTTCATGTTCCATATTAGCAACAAGCATAACACTTGTCAGTTTCATTTGCAAAAAGAATGAAACTGACATGTGTTTTGCATGTTGTTAAAATAGGGGAACATGAAACTGATAGAGTAATTACTACTGTGATTGTAGTAATTTCTTTAATTTTTCGACTGACTGTCTTAAAATACAAATTTCTGGATGCGTTTAAGTAAAAGATAATCATCCAGCATACAAAAATGACATTAAATCAGGCCTGTAAACGGTGGTCTTCTTCAATAAAAACCTAAATAAAACACTAAATAACACAGCAGACAAATTATCTTTTATTAAGTTTACAAAAATTGCACGCTAGTTAGAGGCAGACTTCAAGTTAATTGCATATTACAGTGAACATCTGTACCAGACTACTTAACACACTGTAACTTGCACAATTTGTGAGTGAATACAGATGCTTCAATAACAATGACAAAAAAAAATTATACAAAGAAAAATAAATATTAATGTAATTTGTTAAAAACAGAACACATAAGTTAGTAGACAGGGCTTTGTAATATATAGAGAAAAAATATTTAGCTACAAATAAACAATGAAAAAGATATCTTCTTCATTTAAGAAAGTCACATTTTTCAATACGTTGTCCTTGGAACTCTAATATGAATTAGAGAAATTAGCTACTTTGAGAAAAACCTCTAAATATCTAAGTGGAGGCGATATTGAACATTACACTGATGAACTTTATGATATACCTATACAGAACTATCGAGCCCAAGTGTAGTGCAATTACCTAGTAGTATATCCAAGAAAATTCTAGCAGGCACCATGGGAATATATCAATATAGGCTAAACAACAAATAAAACCCTAACAGAAAATGGGGATAATGTTTAAAACAGATGTGATAAAATACTGAATGGCCACTTGGCATCACCTTTACCGTAGTCCGACCACCTTCTCGTAAAATCGTTAATTATGGCATTAATTTGCGACTTGGTTCATTCGGTATTTAACCCCTATGAGGGTAACAAAGCAGCATGCTTTTTGCATGGAAAATTTTTTAGTCATTAGCCTCGTACAAATTACTAAGCTAGGTTAAACTATGGCTCATTTTTTTGCACTTTATAAAAGAAATGCCACTAATACATCGTATTGCAACCTATACCTGGAATGAACGAGATTAATAAAATATTAGGGGAGGGGTCAAGTATGGCCCCATTAACCTAAAATGGAGCTGCTCTGAGCTAGGGTACACGGAGGCAAAGTTCATGAGAATGCTGTCAACGGGATATTTCGAGTTACCTCACGTGAAGTATGGGGTTTATTTAAGTAGAGAGAATGAAAATGCGGTCCATGGGTCATAAGGGCAATGCGACCTCCTGAACCAGGTCGCCATGCAATGCGACTTTGACAATATGGAACATGAGCTGGGGCTACTCAACCTCCCTTCCAGAAGACTATATTCTGCAACAGTTGACATAAAATATGAACGTTACTCCCACAAAACTCGGCTACGGTTGATCAAAATGCAAAATCCAACTTACTATAAATAAATTATATCCTTGGAAGAGCGTTCTTTGGAGGTTGGAAGGAGTAGCACTGCAATTTCTCGTCAAACTGAGCGCAGTCGACGCGCGGTGCTGAAGAAAACATGGTGGGATAACTTCCACGAACTGGAGTTAGATTTTCATCTCGGAAATTGGTAGTGTCCTTGGTAATTCCTGTCATTCTTTCTTTCGTCTTGCTTTTGCGCCTTACTTTAGTTCTATCATCACTGGTAATTTCTGGATAACTTTTGCTGAAGTAACCTTTTCCCCCCAAAACGATGGCTCTGCAGAAAAACAAAGTTGCAAGAGTAACTGCATTGTTCATCGTTTAGGTATCATCTGCAAAATCAGGATGAATCATCTGCTGGTAACCCTTCTGACCGGGATAATCTACATCAAATACTATGACTATGATATAAAGTAATACTTTGGATATTGTTGCTTGAGAATACCTTAGATTGAGACACCATGTTCTGTGTATCAAGACAGTAAAATTTTTCAGTCCTGGGAGGACGAATTATTCTGTACATAACTGTCAGGTGCAGGATTGGGCATCGGATAAGATTATTATTGTTATCATTATACCATTACCTTGAAAAATGATGGTATAATCCGAGGCATCCTCAGCCATGTACTTTTTAGGCAGGCCTATAACAAGAGAGGCTTTCCCTTGATGGGATTCTGGACTGCCCATAGGTTAGTGTCCTTATCCTAAGGTGGTGGTGCCAGTGGAGTGGAATCGTCCACTTCTCAAATCTCCCCATTTAGAACTTGATGACGTAAAGTACAATTTTAACGATTTCAGTTCTTGTTTTAATTCAACCGTTATGTGCTCTAGAATAGTGTTATTTATTTATTCATCAGCGTTTTTTCTACAAAGGTAAGTTAGTGACTTGAAAAATGAAATCACTGCGCATTATTTCAGAATCTCTCATCTCATTAAAAGGAAAATTAGATCACTTGTCGAACGCTCTCATACTGTGTGGGGTAGATAATTTTTTAACAGTGTTCATTATTCAAATTCTCATAAAATATGATTATTGGATATTTTCACCTTGAATAATCCTTCCTCCCAACACTTCGGTGTTTTAGCCTCCTCTCACCACTATCGTCATCAATTCTTTCCACTCAAAATCGTCTCATTCATCTTTTGACTTACGCAAACATTTTAACCATATTTTCATTTACATAATATCTCCATATTTCTTACACGCTATTCTCTTGCGCCCTTAGACTACATCAACAGTATTTAGCCTTTCGTGTTTCACTTGCATTAACATCCAAGCTGTTCTTAGGCACACACTCATACACTATATATATATATATATATATATATATATATATATATATATATATATATATATATATATATATATATATATATATATGGGGATACAATCCACAATGAAGTAAATTCCTCTTGTAGTTTAAAAAATATATAGTTCTTGTATAGGATTAGAGCTTTCGACCATCAACTGTGGTCTTGTTCACTAAAGTGAACTTTAGTGAACAAGACCACAGTTGATGGTCGAAAGCTCTAATCCTATACAAGAACTATATATTTTTTAAACTACAAGAGGAATTTACTTCATTGTGGATTGTATCCCCATTTACTTAGAGGTACGACATAGTACCTGGCTTCTTCAATATAATATATAATAATATTATATCTATATATATATTAATAATATATATATATATATATATATATATAATATATATATAAAGGTATAAGCCACGAAGGAAAAATACGACGGAGTTCCGCAAGATCTTTGACTGAAACGTCCTTTACCTTTCTCAGCAGACAAGAGAAGACGATAGATTGACGGATTAAGAAAATCTGCCGGTATATAGACTGGCATAGAAAGACCATTAACAGAAGGGAGTAGAAGGACATGTTCCACATTGTCCTGCAGTGGACTAGCAACTTCTGATGATGATGATGATTATATATATATATATATATATATATAATATATATATATATATATATATATATATATATGTATGTATATGTATATGTATGTATGTATAATAAAAGGAGCCCATCAAAAACACCAAAATATAAAGAAAAAATACTATATTTCAGAGACTGCTGTCTCTCTCTTCAGGTAGATGAATGAGAAAAGTTTACAGAAAGGTGGTATTTATTCCAAGAGGTCCATCTACAGGTAAGCCAATTTAGGTCACCCCCGCTGATAATCTTCCTTTAATCTTCTTAAGCGTTAGTTGAATAAAAAATCTTGTCGATCACATCTAAATCCCATGCTCCTTTTGAGATGTTCATTACCTGCCTCTCTTTTATTAAGGCCGATTCCATCATTTGACTCTTGTACCGGCAGTTGCTGCTATAAATTATATGTGACAAAAATTCCAGTTTTATTCTATGGTTATGTTCATTTATATGGTTGAAAACAGCTGAGCTCTGTTGTCAATACCTAACTGACCATTTGTGTTGTAATTAATCTCTGGTGAAGTGATTTTCCTGTAAATCCAATGTAAAATTGGTCCACAGTCCTGGCATGGGATTTCATAAACTCCTGTGTCCCTGGGGATGTCTTTTGTTGGACGTTAATCAGGGATTTGCTAGGGTGTTTGGGCAAGTAAATGCAAAAGGGTTAGATTTCCGAGGGTCAGGTGTGGAATTTTTATCTTATTGTTGGGTGTATCTCTGGTCTTTTCTTTAGGAGGTTGGTAGAAAATTACGTATGCTTTGTGAATTGCTTTCTCAATTATATGGTCAGGATACTTTAAAGACGAAAGTTGCTTACGAATTAGTTCAAGTTCTTTTTCCAGGAAATCTGGGGAACCAATTCGTAAGGCTCTCAAGATAACTGGTTTTGCAAATCTACTGTAATAAATGCAATAAACCCAAAAACCTACTGTGGATGAGATATGTAGATGATATTCTAACATTTTGGGATAATAGGTGGGGCAATTTTAATGAACTCCTTTCAAAATTAAACGGATTAGTGCCCAGTATCAAATTTAAAGTTGAATGGGAAACAGACAACAAAATTCCTTTTCTTGATGTTTTAATAATCAGAGACACGACAGAATACAAATTTACCATATACAGAAAACCAACGTTCTCACTTTCATACATTCACTACTTTAGCTATCACGACATTGCTATCAAGATAGGTGTAGCCAGGCAACCACTTCTTAAGAGTCTTACGAATTGGTTCCCCAGATTTCCTGGAAAAAGAATTTGAACTAATTCGTAACCAACTTTCGTCTTTTAATAAAGTTAATCCTAACCAATATAATTGAGAAAGCAATTCACAAAGCAAAACATAATTTTCTACCGACCTCCCAAAGACAAGACCAGAGATACACCCAACAATAAAATAAAAATTCCACACCTGGACACGATTAAGACGGTGACTCAGACCCTCGGAAAATCTAACCCTTTTGCATTTACTTACCCAAACACCCTAGCCAAATCCCTGATTAACGTCCAACAAAAGACATCCCCAGGGACACCAATGGGTTTATGAAATCCCATGCCAGCCAGGACTGTGACCAATCTTTACATCGGATTTACAGGAAAAATCACTTCACCAGAGATTAAACCAACACAAAACGGTCAGTTAGGTATTGACAACAGAGCTCAGCTATTTTCAACCATATAAATGAACATAACTATAGAATAAACTGGAATTTGTCACATATAATTTAGCAGCAACTGCCGGTACAAGAGTCAAATGATGGGATCGGCCTTAATAAAAGAAAGGAGGCAGGTAATGAACATCTCAAAAAAGGAGCATGGATTCAGATGTGATCGACAAGATTTTTATTCAACTAACGCTTAAGAGGATTAAAGGAAGATTATCAGCGGGGGTGACCTAAATTGGCTTACCTGTAGATGGACCTCTTGGAATAAATACCACCTTTTCTGTAAACTTTTCTCATTCATCTACCTGAAGAGAGAGACAGCAGTCTCTGAAATATAGTATTTTTCTCTCTATATTTTGGTGTTTTTATGGGATCCTTTTATTTAGATGGAATTCTGTTGTAACCGAACATTTTTACCAGTCATATATATATATATATATATATATATATATATATATATATATATATATATGTATTATATATTATGTATATATATATATATATATATATATATATATATATAATATATATACATATATAAAGGTATAAGCCATGAAGGAAAAATATACAACGGAGTTTCTGCAAGATCTTTCGACTGAACGTCCTTTACTCAGCAGACAAACTCATTCAGTCGAAAGATCTTGCAAAAACGCCATCGTTTATTTTTCCTTCGTGGCTTATACCTTTATATATAATATATATATATATATGTTATTATATATATATATATTATATATATATAGATACTATATTATATATATAATCATCATCATCAGCCGTTGCTAGTCCACTGCAGGACAATATGGAAACATGTCCTTCCACTCCCTTCTGTTTATGGTCTTTCTATGCCAGTCTATTGCCGCAAATTTTCTTAACTCGTCAATCCATCGTCTTCTCTTCCTTCCCCTGTTTCGTTTGCAATCTCTAAGGACACATTCCGTTATTCTTTTTGTCCATCCTATTATATGACATTCTCATTAATATGTCCTGCCTACGTCCATTTCTTTTTTTATTGTGAGAATATCCTCTACTATAATTTGTTCTCGTATCCACGTCACTCTTTTTCTGTCTCTTAGTGTTATTCCCATCATTATTCTTTCCATAGCTCTTTGAGTTGTAACTAGCTTATATATATAGATATATATATATATACTATACTTATAGATATATATATATCTATATATAATAATATATATACATACATACACTATATATATATTATATATATAATATATATATATATATATATATATATATATATAAAATTTACGAACAATACTGTCTGCCAAATTTTTAAAGGTTAGTACAAAATAACGTTTCAGCGCTCAAATATGCAGTACAATGCATATACACCCAAAGATATACGTGCACCTGCATACATTTCTTTGCTAATTCCATACTGATATCACTCGATTTTTCCAGTTATTTTCGATTTCTCTGTCCGGTGCAGTATCATTGTAGACCACAAAGGTTCTGTCTAAATAGACAGATGAATGAGTTTGGTCTGTCAAGAACTTTACTTCACTTCATCCTGTGTTACATTACGGCATTACTCTTAACTTAGAGACGTATCAAACAAATTCCATATGGCAATCGTCTCTCCTTTGACAGACAACAGAAGATTACATAAGCGTGTTTACGTTGTTTGGCCTCTAATTCTTACCTTGACGGACTTTCTAATGTCAGAAAGTGTATGCAACGAACCTTGCTTATTTCCTGTTTTACTTTGTTATTAGATCGTACTATAAATTTATTACAGCAGTGCATCGTTGAGGCTTTGGTTTGCTTGATAAATAAATATTTCCGTTTGTTAGTTACTAATTCGTTGATTTATGTGAACTAAGGCAATGATAAGCAACGCTGTAGTACTACTTAGAGTGTACTATGTTGCTGATGAGAGCCCACATTTCCGTTTCATATCTCGGTCACCTATTTTACGAAGTGAGGGTTGTCAGACGGCTTAATCTTTAACAATATAATTTTTCTTTAAGCATACTATATCTAGCTGACACAAAGACACGAATATAACTTCTGTATTTTTCCTTATTTCACAAATGAAATGAGAAGAGGAAAAGTCATTTTATCTTATGATCAAATTTAAAATGATGTTTTCGGTTTAGTTTCGCATTCACCTAGTAGTATTGATGCCATACATTTACGAATGCCCTTAACATTGATCGACGAAGAATTTGAAATATTAGTGTTCTGCACTACCGTTTTAAAAGACATTTCCCGTAACTAAAACACGTAGCTATCATTTGTTTGACCAGACTTCTCCGTGTGACAAGTGTTTTGTCCCAAAAGCTAAAGGGAGCCAAAATATTTAACATTATCCTCAATTAGACGTCTAGTCTGCATGCAAATAATTTTATTTCCTTCTGCATATTCATTGAACTGCTTTGATTCGGTTAACCAGCGTATCTTCGACGCACCGGAGTTACGCTGGACCATACTTACTGTAGATATTGCATTACACAAGGGATGCTACATGACGCATAGCCTAATACGAAGGGGAACATTGTAAGGCTTCGCCATATACGCAAGATGGACAGCCTCTGTTGTAAAAACGTCAAAACACCTGAAAGTTGGGTTCATTGTGGATGATGCTACTGAATTTTATGGCCTACAACCTCGGATTATAATTCAAACAAAAAATCAGTTTTAAAAATAATTATGTAAAAGAGGATGAACTTTCGAGATTGGTCTTCAAATGAAGGGCTTACATGGGAAGCCAGTTTAAGTCGGTTGGCTTGTTATTTTTAGGTAACTGCGGGATGATGACGCAAGTCGAACATAAGGTAATACTTGACTTTCGCATCAGTTTTAAAAATGCTACAGTTATGAAATACGTACATCACCTGAGTTCTATATTCAGTCTTATTTAAAATTGTTTTAACCGTGATATTGTAAAAGGCGCGCTTTAAAAAATGGAAATAAATTGTTCATTTACTGACGCGTTATTATAACCACTGAAATCTGGCGAAACGTCATTCATCATCTCCCTCTCGACTTATCTGAAGATGTCTAACTGTTGCCAACATGACACCGTTTACATAAATCTTAAGAAATACACTTTTTTTCTCTAAAAGGTCCATTTACTTCGTTAAGTAAAACCAGTCTGAAACGCAATGAATCGAAAGTACCTACGTACGTACGTACGTGTGTGTGTGTGTATGTGTGTGTGTGAAGTATCCTTAGCTATTAATCGTTGTAAACAGTTTTGCAAGAAGTTTAGAGATGATAAACTGTAGGTCATCACTGGAGTGTGGAATGGCTGGTACTTGAGCACGAGCTTGCTCATAGAGCAGCCAATATTTTGCAAGATGTTAGGGTGTTCATTGGGATCATTAAGAGACACAGTAGAAACTACTGAGAGTTTGTTAGCGTTAGTAAAAGGGGAAAGTTAATGGTGAACGTGAGTAAATGGAAGATTATAAGGATTAAGGAAACCAGGAAAATGAAACAATGAATGGTAATGTAGATAGTGGCAGAGATTTTGGAAGGAAGGGTCGAGGCTATAATCATGGAGACGATTGGTTGCATTTAAGATAAGAGGTATTAGGGTCCATCGCACTGCTCATAAACCTCCTTAGTTGCCGTATTGAGTCGACTAATGTGGAAGTTTTCTAACAGGCGCCATCCCCAAAATAAGTAGCTAGCACACAACTTGTTAGCCATCAAAAAGTAAACATATTGTTCATTGCGTATTCATAGCTTAACAATTTTTCCTTACATGCAAGAATCAGCTTCAAAAGTAGCAGCAACCTTGAGGAAAAGAAAACACGAGCATCTCCGACACCAGTTAATACTTGTTTTCCTTCTCTTATATGGCCTAGTTCTGAGTAGTTACGTCTCGCCCGTTACCATGAAATCCTTAATTAAACTCACGGAATATCGTAGGCTATACCCTGTATTTCCCCAGAAGATGGTTGCAAAGCCCCATAATTCATTTTGACTGCATATCCTTTAAAATGGTATAAATTCCGTTCCTGGATATAATTGTATACCGTTATGAAGTTAGGTAAGCGTATAAAATTTGCAGTTTCAACGGTAGATTAATTTGAAAGCAATTATCGTGGCTCTGGCGCCTAGCGTGCAGTGACGTCCCAAAACATGATGCAGTACTTTCTTTCCTACTCCGGTAATTCCCGGCGATTTTACTGCGAAGAGATTAGCCTTCTATGAAATTGCACAGCTTCCAAGAATATGTAAAATGGTTTCTCTGTGCAAGGCAACAAATGACAAGCAATGGGAAAATTGCAAAGGCAAATGTATGGCAGAGAAATGGAATGACTGGGAATCACCATAAACTTTCATATAGTTGTCGCTCATTACTTTTCTTTGGCTACCTTGATATGTTCATCGAATACAACAAATTATAAAAGAATTATTGTTTCCACTATTCTAGTTTTAATCAACAGTATCAGAGGCACGGAGATTCAATGTTAAAATACGGATTTTTACCACCGATGACATTATCGTTTATTAGTATCATTATTATATAATAATTTTCTCTCATTACGTATTTTCTCTACAGCAGTTTATTTATTTGTGTTACATGATCATTAATCTTCATTAATTTGTAACGTTATGTTTTTATACAGTAGGTTCTTTTCTCTGTCTTGTTACGAAATATAGTCATTATCATAGATATAAAGGGCATTTACCAATTCTATTGAATTTTACATAGATATGATGCAATCTAAGTCTTGATCCATATTATAATAATAATATAGAATTTGGCCACAGGCCAAGGACTGGGACCTATGAAGTCATTCAGCACTGAAAGGGAAACAAACAGTAATGTTTGAAGGGCGTAATGGGAGAAGAACCTCACAGTTGCTCTATGAATCAATTATTAAGAGGGTGGAAATTAAGATGGAAGAAAGATAATATGAATGGAGGTACGATAAAAGAAATGAAAAGGGTTGCAGTTATAGGTCAAAGGAACTCTGCAAAGAACCTCAACTAATAATGGAATGGAATAGAAATTTAGGCTTGAAGCCAAGCACTGGAATCCATAGGGATTATTCAGCGCTATGATGAAACTGGTTTGACATGAATATTTATGTTGATGATTTTATAAACTAAAATAAATACAGGCGATTTTAAGATTATGATAAAAACGGATATCCGTCATAAAAATTATAACTGCATTTCATGAGTGCAAACAAGAGTAAAAAACATATACATACATATACCATACACATACTCATTCTTATAAGTATGCTTATATAAACAACTTTAGTGTATACACTACACTTTGCAACGTACCGGCGGTCAATATTAAATTTCATTAAAAGGTTAATGTCTCTAAGGAATCCAACAATTCTATTAATAGCTACATCCGGACCAAGCAGTTCTACTATATCCCTGCCCACTGACCCCATGTCCTCTGTCGTGCCGCAGAATACTTATGGCAATGGCATATAATGTGCTCCACAGTAAGAGGAGAGTCACACTGCATACAGACTGGTGCAGGTACCCCCTCCAACAGGAATCGGTGGGTCAATCGAGTATGGCCAATTCTTAGACGACATAATACAGTTTCTACCCTACAGCGCATTGGGTGTGGTGCACTGACAGCACTACCCCAACGGGAGGATAATGATAATAATAACCCTGCAATTACATACCACAATTTTTAGAAGTACATTACCACGTTTTCAATATCTTCTGCCCAAGTGAAGAGTCGGCTCCTGTTTCCAAAGCCATTACTCCAAAGTACCACTCATCTAAGTTTTATCTTCTTCTAACGAGCTGAAAGAAATACTTCTGTACAGTATGAATATGGCGTTGAACCTAATAACAAACAACAGCAAATGCATAGTTATTTAACCCATATTTTGAAATATTTTACTTGAATTGGCAGTTAAAGTTAGGAAGTTGCACTATGAATCTGTAGTTAAGAGAGGGTGGAAAGTAATGTGGAAGAATGAGAATATGAAGGAGGTACAGTAAATCGAACGAAAGGGGGCTGTAGCTAAGGGCCGAAGGAACGTTGCAAAGAACCTTATGTAATGCCTATAGTGCACAGCACAAGGTGCACTGTCGGCACTAACCTACTACAAGGAATATTTTACTTGTGAATGACACTGGATTGGGTTAAGTGGAAAATTATACAGTAAATAATAGTTACCTTAAGGACTGAATATCAAATCCTTTCTGTAAGTAACATGTACTTATAGGTTTGACCATTTTAGCACTACTATTTATGAATGAATGTACTAGTAGTAAAATCTTTCACTGTACTTGAAATGTAATAATGGTCATTGTTAACGTGTTTAGTTTTAACTATTGCACTACTACAGTAGATGCTATACCTTCTACTTAACAGCAGGAAATCTTTTGTGAAACTGATAAGTAGCACAGAACAAATATCCAGACAGCACGAGGTAACCACCAGTTACTATCAAGTCCCTAGAGCTGAATGAAAAACACCTAACTTAAGAACAGATCATTCACCAGACGTTGCAATTGCTAAAACACACCTTGAGGATGGTTGGTCATTTGTGAATGACTGCAACTCATACAGTGAAAGTTTTTGGGGTCTGTCTTCAAGGGGAGTTGAAGGAAAGCCTTGATGTCTGAAAGTATGATTTTTGGTACGCCTTTTATACCAGTTAAGTTGAAGAATATGGGCTACTGTATTGCTCATAGCTCATAATGGTGGTACTGCAAACTTTGCAAGAAGTTTTTTTTTTTTAATAAACTGGACCAGCTGGATTTTGTGACGTGTTTGCCTGTCTTTGAAGATTAATCCATCAGTGTAAGACATTCTTGGTGGTACATTTTTGTGCCAAAGGTCTGCAATGCATCTGCTGGAGTGGATACTGTAGTGTAGATGTCATCATTTTTTTATCAGTTTCAAAAACAATGTGTGGAAACGTAGGAAGGCAATTGTGGTTACAGAGGATGCCTTTACCACAAAGATTGACATCCATAAGACAGAAGAGTCCCAACTTGAAAAATCCACTTTCTTACATATAGGTCAAAATCTAAACAAGTGAGGAGAGTTTGTTACTTTTGATAAGTCTTCCAACAAAAATCATATTCTGTTGTACTTGCAAACATTTTTCTCCATTGAACTGGAAAAATAATGTACAAGGGTCCATCTGGCAATAATGGAAATGTCTCTTAGGTCCATCAGAAGTTTTATGATATATAGTTCTTCAAAAGAATCACACTTAAGAAATTGTCTAAGTGCAAGATGTGTTGAAATCCATTGCAAAAGCATTTTGCCTCTTTTTACTAAACAGTCCCTTACCTTGAATGAAGGGTTAATGTACAGTAAGTCCAATTGAACATACACAAGTATTTTGCCTACCTAACTTTACCATTTTTGATCAGTGTATGTGAAAGTTTGTATTAAAGTTCTTAGTCTTACTTTGGCTGTAATGAGAAAAACAGGTACACTATTTGTATTTACATACGTACGTAACTTGATACAATGAGCAAGACTTTCGGAGGAATCTGGTTTCTTTTAATAATCATAAAAGCCATCTCTAAGAATGCTCAATTATAACTAAAGTTGCCCATAATTTTCTTTATCTTTGGAGACTTTCAATTTTCTGTGTCAGTCAAATGGAATACATTTTTATTCAGCGAATTGCAAGTCACAGGTGTCATGTTCCACAAAGTACAAATGCTTACTCTCTCTAAAACCATTGCTAAAGACTAGAAATGCAGTATGTTTTTACAGCAATGAAAATTATCATGACAAACTTATTAATCACTAAAACGTTATGTTTCTCTAAAATGATACTTTAAAAATATTCAGTCTAAATTAAATCTATGGACACTTTCCCCTTTTATATATGTAAATGCTATATCATGGCAAGAAAAAGCATGAAAAGTTCCACATACACAAGAGAAAATATGCAAAGTTCTACATACACAAGAAAAAGTATGCAAAGTTCCACATACACAAGAAAAAGTATGCAAAGTTCCACTTACAATGATGTTTTTTCACTGATGAAATCATTTTTCCAACCAATTCGGTTACTTCTAAGGAATTATTCCAAAATCTTCAAAGCTATTAACCAAATATCCTTCACATTAAGAATTAACTACTTCCAAACAATCAATCTACATACTGTTGCTTTATTCTTCTTTCTTCAATGAACCGCAGTTCCCAATCTAAAAATAATGGTACATTAAAGTTAATCTAAAAAATAATGGTACATTAAAGTTAATAAAAGGAACATGAAACACAACAAATGGTAACAAATTTATTTTTCTGTAAATGACACAGGAGTAAAAATAACTGAAACAGAAGAGCTGCAGTAAGGATGAGAAGTGACAGATAGCCAGAATATGGTACATAAAAATGTTCCATCACATATTGATGCTGTAGAAAAGATGTAGGGAAAAAATGCAATGTTATGTATCAAACATAACAGATGGGGCACAAGCAAAACAAAAAAGGAGGAAGTTACTTTTTACATCAAAATGCAGAAGGGCAGCTAATGGTGTTGCGTAGAGTCAGGGGTATGCAGAACATTTCTGCTACCCTAGTGACATGATCATGAAGCTGATATTGATGGCAATGACAAAGGATCAAATCATCAAAAAGTATTAGTAGGGAAGTACCAGGATAGCGACCAATAACCAGATCATGAAGAAAGGTAAGGATGAAAACCAAATGCACAAGACAAATGAGCACAAACAATTTATTAAGCTTATAAACACAAATCATAAATGATGGTCATCATCATCATCACCTTGATTTTATTAAGCATTTTGCCAGATTAAGATAATTTTTTTACAGCTATATCTGTACCAAAAGGAAAAGTAAGTGCAGAATACGATACAGAAATATGCCAATGCCTAATTTTCCAGTTTTCTTGTAAGGCTGCTGAAAAGCTGATCTCTAAGGTTTATGCTACTAATAAAAGTCCTTTCCTGGTTCTCATATTAACTGATTATCTACTACAACTATTAAGAGGAGAATAGGGACTTCTCTTCATTAGTCTGTGGATTGTTGTTGCAATGTCACCTGTGTTGACATCTTCAGTTATCATACTCCTACATACCACACGACCATCATTCATTCTTCTATTGCCTAATGTGTGTTGCCTTATTTTTGACTGTGACTATCATGCTCTCCTTGGTATATAGTATAGTATAACCTAAGTATTGGAACACTTGAGCCTTAATATTTTACATTTTTCCTGATTACTAAATAAAATCCAAGGCTTGGCAGCGTATGTCCTCAACCTTATGTATCTTTCTGCTTTAGGGAATCATCAGAGTCCTTGTAGGTGATATCAAACAGCATCTGAAGCCTTCCCTCTGTCATGTCGTGCCCCTCGCCAATGAAACTCTCCTTCTCAGTCAAGATGGCCTCCTCAGTTGCAATGATCCAGGTCACGAACAGTCTCCTATCACAGTCACTTTGGTCCTGACTATGGCTTCCTTTTTCCTCTATGTTTGACCAGTTGCAGGCCAGATCTGTCCTTACCATAAATTCTTGCTTTTTTTCCTCTATCTTTGGTTGTGAAATTTCTCTTAAAGTTACACTGTCTTTACTGCAGCCTCTATTTCCTAACCTCAATTGTGTCATCACTGATTAGGACCTTTGTCTCCTCCATCCTTAATCACAACCTTTGTATCTAATCTGACTTTGTTGCTTTAATCATACTGGTCCTAACCATGATCCTTGCCTCGTCAATTGTACCTCATTTGTGCAGTGCTAGTCTTTGACTGTAACCCTTCTCTTCATTTCATTATTTTTGAGGGTCAAGTTCTCACCTCCACATCTACTGGAAGGCAACTTTGGTGCAATAGTATCAAATGACCCTACTGATAAGTCAGTGCATAGTATAAACTTTAGCAGCCATTACTAGTGTTCACCCTCTTCAGCTGCCAGTGTCATTGAGCCCATGACTCTACCAACTGAAGCATTGTAAACTTTTCTTTACACTGAATACATCAATAGCATACAGCATCTCCACTATGAGGGTATCTGTTTTGAAGGAAAACTGGAGACTGTTGCTTTCACTAAACTCTGCTTGAGCAGGCACAGTGCAAGAAGTTTCTCCCTACTCATATGAAAGCAGATCGGAAGCCTCAGTATTGGTTCATGCATCCAAGCTCTCCAACTCAGTGCTGAAATGACTCAATGCCCATACATTTTGTTTCATTCACCTTCCTGCTGGTATAGGTACTTTCTCGAAACTATACTAGTACTCTCCTGGCCAAATAAAACATTTAGCAGGTATTTTCCCTGGCATATGCTTCCCCTTGCAAATGAACAGCTGGACCTGTACATCTCCCTTTGGGGAAGCTATGAATTTAATATTAACTATGGTTTCACTTCCATACCAGGGCACACAAAAATTATGGCAATATGTTCCCTGAGACTATGTTTTTAAGATGGTAACTTTGGAAAGATAAAATATCAAAAAATAATTTTATATATAACAAAGCTAATTTTGTTCATACATATGAATCATTTATAAAAGGCAAGAATGTGCAACGAGTTTGTATGTTATATACCAGTGACAGGTTTGTGGTACAACAAATACAAATTATATCATAATGCAAAGCACTGTCTTCACTTCTGCTAAATGACTTAGATACCAATAACACCATGGTAACAAGATAGCAGAAATCTTAATAAGATACTAATGAAATACTGTCAAACTTGGAAATTAGCAGTTTACAATGATTTAATTATAAAAAAATGCAGAGGCCTTCATAGCTCTTGCTGAAGAACAAACCAGCACCTCTAACAGATGCTCTCTCAAGAGATGGAATGTCATTTATACTATTTATAAATGGCCAATTGAGGGATGCCCAAAAGCTGACCATCAACCATCCCACCACGCATCTATCTTACAACCTTTAACAATTATTCAGAGGAATATGACATTGTCAGTCACCTTTGTGCATTTAAAAATAATATCCCACCAATAAATACTTTCATGGGAAAGCTTCAAAACCATATGGCACCAACTTTGACAACAAAAAATGCATTGCTGGCACTAAACCTGTTCTCTTAGCCCACCTACCCAGTAGTTAAACAAGTCTACTTCAATCATACCGGGATCATCATCCCACAACACAGATATACCAACGATACAGCCTCCTGGAAATTAAGACATATTGCTAGACTGTAAGCTTTGAGCTGGAGCTATGTTAAAAGCATACTAACACCAGCTAATCAAAATTTGAGAAGCAGACATACTACCAATCAATCTATTTGAGGAGAACACCAAAATCACCTCTGTAATACTGTACTTGTAATATGTACTGATACCAGTGTAACCTTAACTTAAACAGCATTTCTCTGTGACCACAATTAGTTTATTTGGATACTGCAAATTAAAATAACAAGGCCATCAATTCATTTTTCTAGATTTACAAGTGAAAACTGGAGCAACATAAAGTTGAACAGGTTGAACAACTAAGCAGAGAGGACAAGATTAAAAATTCAACACAGCTGGGGACATTGCGAAGAACCTCTTGCACCATCTACAGGTGCTGCTCCCCAAGGAACGCTATGAAGGAAATCTTCACATGCATCAAGACTAGATGCCTCTACATGAAACATATTTAAAAGTAAACAAGTAAACTAAGAATCCTACACTTTGTTTTTTTACATTCCATCCGGTTAGTTTTCTTGGATCCCCTACAACCTGAAGAGAAAACAGTAAGATATAGAAGACTCTTTATAACTGTTAATGTTATCCTACAGTCAATACACACAGGGACTGGGTCATACGGGCTATTCAGAAATATCAATGGATTAAACAGAAGATAAAATCAACATACAGATGGATAATGAATAAACATATTTAAAGGCTCAGAAAACAGTACTTTAAGTAGTATTAAAACTTCTTTTAAACTTATGGACACTAGCATCAATAACACTTCCATACAATCCTACTTTCATAATAAAGGGAATCAATGGCCTTTAGCACTAAGCATTGTGACACTTTGGAACCTCAAAGATTATGGATGTTGGCATTATGAAAAGTAAGTAGCATGTACTACTACTTTTCAAATGCACTGCTGGTGTAAATTTGGGAGTTCCCTGTTAAACCATAGAGTTTATGGCATGTGGCTCAAAAACACATCCTCTGATGATGGCTTAAATTAAGATTTCTATTCAGCACTTTTACATAAATGATGAAGATCCCAGGAGGCTTCCGACATTTAGTGGTTCCAATGTGCAAAGAGCATTATCATATTCATCTCTGTCAAGTCATGAAGGCTAATAAAAAAGTGTCCTTCCTGACATCATTAGATTACATGACCTTTAAATGTGAAAAAGAAAGCTCTGAGTTGAATGTAGAGAACAAGTATCAAGAGTATAACATCAATATTCATATAAATTAAGCTTGGTTGTCTATACAAAGCAAACCATGTGGCAGTATGAGATGGGCAAATTCAGAGTTTTAGGCTAAGGCCCCACCGAATCCGTCGCGGCGCGTCGCGTGCGTCTAACACGGCTACGCGTTTTGTGCGTTTCGATCAACTGTTATGTATTCAAAACACGAGTGGCCCCACACGGCGCATGAGCGTGCGTGGCGTCAGGTGCGTTACCGGACTAGACGCACAAGGAACAAAACATTTTGTTTTTAGCCGCACGTTGGAACGTGCGTCTTCCGCATGAAGGAAGAAAATTGTGGTAGACCTAAAACAACCTGCATTTGAACCACCTGCCCAACTTTGAGTTATAATCAAATGTGATGATTGTTTTGTGGTTATGATAAAGGATTAAAGTATTTTTTTTATTATAGTCTAATGGATACATTTATGTAAATATCTTTGTTTCAGAAGTTCCTGTATCAAAGTGTTCAGTTCACACACAATTCTACGTATCTTAATTTTTGTATTAAATGAAATAAAGTGCAACTTTAATTTCGAAATCAGTAATCCTTCCCTCAGAGTTACTACACTACAAGTTTCTTACGTTAATAATTATCTTCTGTATTTGTATCAAATTTTGATAATCGAGATATAATGCCCTAGTGAATTAAGTCAAAGGTTTTCGGCGGCATCCGACAATATTAAAAAAAAACTTGTCTGGACGCTATCGTAACTTATGAAAGTTTTGCTCATTCTCCACTCTTTGCTCATCTAAAGTTATGTCATAAGTCCAGATTTTCCTACTGTTCAACGCCTCTAATTTGGTTGACAGCACCGAGTCAGGAAAACCTCGCGCTCTCCCTTCATAACGGCAACTACTGCTGAAGTTTGAATTGTCCGTCTTATAACCGTCACTGTGTCTGGTGGGCCACACTCGCAGAAGACGGAAGACGCTTGTAGACGGATAGCCCGTGTTGCACGCACGCCACGCGCCGCGCCGGATTCGGTGGGGCCTTAGCCTTAGGTTTTTGCTGAAGTTAACCTGATACTCCATTTCAGGTCTCTAATATGCTACCAACAACTTCATTTCACATGATAAAAGTACCACATGACTTCCAAAATAGCAGCATTATCTGCACACTACATTACCTGTATCTATGATTTTTTTTTTTTTTATCAAAAATTATGTCAAAAAAGAAGACATAAACAAGAAAGGTGCCAGACCACTCTTATAAAAAATTACGACAATAATGAAGACTAAAAACAAGAAAGGTACCAGACCACTACTCAGTGCATACGCCAGAAAGGTCATATAAGGCTCACAAAAACAAGCCTAAAGGCAGCACCAATACTGATTTGAATTAGTCCTGAATTATATCATCATAAAGGCTGTCAGGAGTAGGATAAGTAGTTAGATGTTGTCATAATGGCTCTCTACATGCAAGAAACACATTCTAAAAGGGAGACCACTGTAAGGATAGAAATAGTAGGTAACTTATAAAATGCCTTTGTACAACTCTTCAGATAAGGCACCATGTTCCATAATAGGATAAAAGCTACTTAGGTGATGAGAATGATAAAACTATCTGGGTTTGGTTTTGGTTTGTATGGTGTTTTTACACTGTATGAAACCAGCGGTTATTTAGCAACGGGACCAACGGCTTTACATGAATTCCGAACCACGTCGAGAGTGAACTTCTATCGCCAGAAATACACATCTCTAACTCAATCGAATGCCCGAGCATTGAACTTGCGGCCACCATACCGATCACACCACTGAGGCTCTAGCTGGGTTTGGTGAATTCACCCCTGGTATCTATCTAAAATATATATGGGAAAGCCTGTCTGGATATTCTCCACCCCAAATGTGTATGTTATCTGAAGTATGTGTACAGCCATTTCAATATCACTTAAACACAGAGTAAATTTAGTAAGAAAAGCCTCAAGATGACTGGTTCTTAGGGAGAGGCATATCAAATGAAAACATCTTCAAGGACCTTACAGAGTAGCTACTATGTTTTGTCCTTATAGTGACGGTAGAGTTTTGAAGCTTCTTTATTGTTGAAAAATAAAAATAATAAAAAAACACTTTTATATGCACTTGACTGTAAACACAAGAATAAAAAACAGAAAGGAAGAAGGCAAAAGCACAAATGGTACATATTCATCTAATGCCTCTAAATAGTGATGGCACCTCGTCACAAAATACAGTAGTCAAAACCTAGGAAATATCATGAACCAACAACAATAGTCATACAGTAATTACTGCCAACTGATCACTCCCTGAAGTTCATCAAACTTGTGTATAACAACTTTGATAACATAGGTAAAGAGGAAGAAACAGCGTAAAGTACGTACTCACTTGGTAGCCAAGATATAATTTCTATAAATACACTATAGGTGAATGCATGCCAGTAGATATGTACATGCATCATGTAGTTTCATACAAATATTTATACTTTACATAAATATAGTCAAACCTCAATTGCGTACGCCCTGGTTTTTGTACAACTCGGTTTTGTAGACTTTTTCTGAAAAATTTTTGTTTTTGACTTGGGTTTCATACATAATCTTCAGATTTCGTACACCAGAAAACGCTCCTTCCAGGGCCCACCTCATGTCTAGGCCCCAAACAGAGAGCCCAACACAGGATATCTTGTTTTTCTCTCGTGACCAACTTCTACTTTTGTGTTCACTGTTTTTTGTACCTTTTTTTTTTAGTGCAACTGCTAAATAAGCCATCATGGGACCAAAGAAAGTTCCAAATGTCAGCCCTTTTGTAAAAGTGGCAAGAAACACTATAGAATTCAAGAAAGAGCTTGTAGCAAAGTGTTGGAGGGTGTTGCATGCTGATCTCAGTAAGAAAATGCCAACAAGGGCTGCTGTTAGTGAACAGCAGAAGCTGGTTTGTAAAATTCAAAAAGCAAACGGGCATACATAATGTGACTACTTCAGTGATTAAGGACAGTTTTGCAAAGCGGAGTGATGTATAAGATTTTTGTGGAGAGTTATCATCCAACAAAGACAACTGTAATCTGTATCTCCAACATCTTAATGATAACGTGTTCCACTTTAGGCAAATTTTAAAGAGATGCCAGAAAACAAATGTCTCTGGACAGTTTTATTGTACTACAGGGGTCCGTGACCTCTCAAGCTTGTCCTAGTGCCAGTAAAAAAACAAAGAGGCTAAGTAACCCTAGACAGTGCCAGTAAAAAATGAAGAGGAGAATTAACCCCAGATAGGTCCTTGATACCTGAAGTCCTTCTGGAGGGGGGTTCCTCTTCCAAACAATGACCTCTCCTCCTCCCTCCCCCCTTCTCTACACCTTCCATACACTTACAAGTCTTCCATAATGGTAAGAGTGATGTTAAATGTATGACATCTCTAGATGCCCATTTGTCCCACTGAAGGATCTGAATCTCTAGTGAGAAAAGAAAATTAACCAAAGGCACAGCTATAGAGGCTGGATGGTTAGGTAGGAGGATAACAGTAAAATTACAAGGTAGGTGAAACAGAAAAATCTGCTTTGCTAAGTTGGTCTATTCCACTTTTATCGGCCATTATGGGGTGATTAGAATCTGAGGTCTGTTTGTTGTATGAAAATCACATTTGTCAACCCTGTAACATAATACTGGTCTATGGTAACTTTTGTATAACTTTTATTTGAGATCAAAGTGGAACTTACCTGCAAGAGCTAGCAGTGGAACGTCAAGCCAACTTTTTCCAACAGATACCTTACTTCAGTTTGAAAATAAATGTTGCAGCAAATAAGATTTTCAATGCTCAGTGACAGCCTCAAACATGGTTCCTCTAAAAACACATCAGCATTTTACTAGAGATCCTGTTAATTAGAAAAGCACTATTATCAATTCAACTAACTTTTTACTCTTTCAAACCAAAGATTTTCAGCTGTAAACAGAAAGACATTTGAGGAAAGATGTTTACAAAACTAATGAAAACTTGTATTCAAGCAAAGCTTCTAAACACATAAACAATACCAACACAATCATAACTATGATAAAGTACACCTTACTAATGACTATAAAATACAAAGCTTACCATCCGCTACATCAGAATAGGCTTGATACATAAATCACAAATGTGGATCCTTGAACGAAGCACTTTTTCTCCAAAAGATTTAACAGATGCTCCCAAGTAGTACACTGAAGCATTAGAGTCAACCAAGCTCTATCCAATTTCTTGAATGTTGGGTCTTCAAGCAATGAAATGTCACCATTCTGGTCATCTGTAAATTTAGACTAAATAAATAAATTACCCTTCGGAAAAGAAAACAAGGAAAAACATACGTATACAGTAAATGGTTTATTGTTCTAATATGATGACCAAGTAATCACTGTTATGCAAAATATAAAAATATCAATAATAAGAGCAGCAGCCTCTGATTCTCTACTGATGGCAGAGATGCTGCAATTAGTACCAACCAAAATATAATGGTTAATTTATGTGCTTCACTAAAAGCTAACAGCATTCTGAAAATTTACTGGAGAAAAGCATGCTAGCATGCAGGCAAGAAAAACAATTTAATCATACATAAAATAGTTTAACAAGAAAAATGAACACCAGTTCAAATATTAATAATACAATTTACAATTCAGTTCCAACATGGATGGTTACATTCTGCCATAGAGGCATGTAATTTCATCTCAGATTTCAACTGTTTCTAAACTGTAAATTGTACAGCATAAAGATGCATGGTATCCACTTTATACATCTTTCACTGGCAAAGTGTTCTCAAAACCATTAAGGTGTCACTAAACCTTGCTACTTCTTTTCCTAAATTATTTCTTAACACCAACCACTCAATTCAATTACATTCCCAAATTGTTCCATTTGCTTTCATTATAACTTTATTCATTATTATAACCACAGCTAAAATTGTTCATGATTTCTTAAAACATTTTATGCTTAAATAAAGGATGAAGAATGACTTAGGGATAGAAAAAACATTTAGGAATAGAACATAATATCCCCCCCCCGCAAAAAAAAGGGATTTTGAGAACATAAAACACACTATGTACTGTACATATTTACTACAAGATTCCACATTAGGCCGAATCATGATCTTTGGCTGCAAGATGAGGAACAAGAGCAATGTCATCTTTATGGTAACTTGTTACACTTAAGTAAATCCAAATTACAAGATGACAAAGTATGCAGGAAAACATTCCTCACAATTTCAATGGATTTTCCTCTTCTTAATAAATAATTACAACACTGAAACCTTGTTCTTTTGCAGATGCAAATACTACATTTATTATATTTTTCTATTACATGGCCTATCCACATGAATCTATCATTTTTGTTCATCTGCTAAGTATGTCCCAGGCTTCAATACCAAACACTAGACTAATCTGGCCTTTGCCTGGAAAGTTCCAACTAAAAGCTATAAGTTGCAGATATCTAACATGGCTAAGGCTGCTCTTCATCAAACACAAAAACCATACTATATTTTTTTCTGTTGTTTATCCATTTTTTATGATTTTTGGTCACTACTGGTGGTTTTTGCATTTTCATTACACCTAGGGTAAATGACCGAGTGGCAGAATAGCGGCCACCAATCCCAAAATGTGACCACCTTCCCGAAAAAGTACTTGAATTCACTGCCATGAGCATTGGTTAGGTAAGAGTTGTGGTCCATCCTGGCGGCACACCGAGAGAGACCTCTATACGTTCCTCTTAATACCTAATTCAAGAGCTTTTTCAGGATGTGGCCGCGTTCTGAGAGGTGACTGCTAGCCTATGTCACCATTCGGTCGTTTACACCTATACTCTGTTTTTTTTCATCTGTCCATCCGCTTGTGGTGTTTTTGTATGGTAACACTGCGTCCCGGGCTTTAGATAGTTACGCAATGTGTAAGTTTTAGGTAAATAAAAGGATATCTGGGTGTACATTTGCCACTGAAAAGTGTTTTAATAATTTACTGTATGCGAATTACACCGTTAATATTCGAAATAGGATATTATTATAATCGTTGAATGTAAGCTGAATGCAACTAGGTATCTAAAGCCCGAGACGCAGTGTTACCATACAAAAACACCAGGCATGGACAGGATGGACAGTGGAGAGTATAGGTATCTGACAAATACCTAGTAGTATGGGGCAACAGTGAGGAACCTGAGTTTTTGGTGGGATAAACCAAAAGCAAGTGAACCAATACAACAGTAGGTGTAAATTATGAAAAAAAAGAAAAATGAAAGGTCGAGAAATATAGTAGGAACTTAGTACCTAGCTAGGTAGGTTAGCCTAGTGGGTATTAGGGTACCTATACTCTGTTTTTTTTCATCTGTCCATCCGCCTGTGGTGTTTTTGTATGGTAACACTGCGGCCCGGGCTTTAGATAGTTACATTCAGCTTACATCAACTTTATTAAATAATATCCTATTTCAAATATTAACGGTGTAATTCGCATACAGTAAATTATTAAAACACTTTTCAGTTGCAAATGCACACCCAGATATCCTTTTATTTACCTAAAACTTACAAATAGCGTAACTATCTAAAGCCCGGGACGCAGTATTAGCATACAAAAACACCACAGGCGGATGGACAGATGAAAAAAAACAGAGTATAGGCTACTAGGTAGTCCACTTGACAGCTTAGCCTAAAACTTCTCAGTTTCATTACCTATTTTCTACACTTGGCTGCATGTTACCATTTGCGAATAGGTCTCCAAAGAACAGTCTCAAAGAAGGCGGATTTAAGCTAAAAAGTGTAGTAGTAGTATGTGGGTGGGATATGCCTTGAAACGCCTCCCTTCGCTTTTATTCCTCCTTTGTTTGTGTTTGCTTTGTTGAGCTTCTTCTCTCTGAAATACCAATTTCTTTTATAAAATCTTTCCTATTCTCACTTCCTCCCTCATTAGTACTACCAATAAGATTATATTTGCTACTAATTCCTCTTTATTTTCTTGTATGGTTGCTGCATAAAGCTATATCTATTTCTAATTTCATTGTATGCTGGACAGTAAAGTAAGAAATGTTCTAAATTTTCATTTTGTTCCTCACAGTATAAACATTTTGTATCTTCTCCTTTTATCCTATTTCTATCATTTAATCCTAGTATACCTAGTCTGGCCCTACTGATCAGCATTGTTTTTTCAGTGTTATCATACCAGATTTTTTCTCTTATGCTTTCTTTATATTTTCTGTAGATTCTTAATGTTGACTTTTTGCCAAATCATTCATTTCTTTCTGCCATATTTTTCTGTCCCCCAATTGTTTATTATTTCTCTTAACTGTTTGTCTTTAACTGCTTCAATTTTACTTAAGTTTATGTTTAGTTCTTTCATATACTCTTTTACTTGCATTATCCAGGGGGTTTTTTTTCTTTTTTTGTTTTCAATACTGATTCCATTGTTATCTCATATAGGAGCCTATTTCCACCATTCTTTAGTGTATGTTTCAGGTAGAAAAGTTTATTCTTGATATCTCTAGATTGGCAGGAAGAGGCCGGCCCTATTTCAGATCTTAACGCACAACTTGCTGTGTAACTTGGCGCTTTCAATATTGCTCTGTATACTTTATTATCTATCTTCTGCAATTCATTTATTGTTTTCCTGTCAAGTTTTATGACTTCCATCGCATACATGAATGAAGGCATCGCTAGTCCTTTCCAGTACAATTTTCCTATTTTTACCCTGCTACAGCTTTTATTGATGACTGCATTAGCCATATTTGCCATCTGCTTTGCTTTAATTTGGGCCCTTTTTATCTGTTCTCTGAAGCAGTCTTTCATGTTGTTGATTGTTACTCCTAGGTATTTAATATTCTTAACTATTTTTATTCCTTCTATGTGTTCCATATTCTCCACATCATCGATACTGTACCAGTCGTTGTATATTAGTATGTTACTCTTGTCCTTGTTTATGCTTAGGCCACATTCACTTGCGATTTCCATAAGGGTTTTTATTGATTTTGTTATTTCTTCTAGTGTGTGCCCTAGTATTAATTTGTCGTCTGCATATAGTAGTGCCACTATCCTTATTACTTAATTTCTGAAACCTTCTGTTGTATTTTCTAATTTTTCTGTTATCAAGTACGTTATAATAGAAAGAATATGGTTGAGCCATTGCATCCCTGTATTATTCCATTGGTTACGTTTAGTTCTTTTTGTTCTGTATTGTTAAGGCATAGGCTTGTTACGTCATTTGTATATATCTTTGCAACTGTATTTATTACTTCTGCATGTAGTCTGTATTTCATCATGACCTCAATGAGCTTTTTCCTATTAACCGAGTCAAATGCTTTTTGGAAGTCTATTGATACTACAAATAATGGGTCCTTTCTTCTGTAGTCTCTTGTATGCAGTATGTAAGATATATAAATTATCGATTCCTCTCCTTTGTGCGGTAAAGCCTGATTGTAGTTCATTCATTTTTCCTATATTTCTAAAATGTTTTTCTATTTTGGTTCTCAGGATCCCCATGAAAGATTTTATATGATGCATTTGTTAGAGCAATTGGCCTTAGATCTTTGACTGTGGGGTTTTGTTTTTTGGGCGTAAGTGTTGTTTTTGACTTAAACCAGCTTTTCTGCGTTTTTCCTGCCCTTCAGTATGTTATTTAAACATTCTTCCAATTCTTTTTGAAGGTTGTTACTTTGTAATAGTAATTTGAACAGTACTGGCTTCATTCCATCTGGTCCTGGTGCTATATTTGTCTAATTCATTTTTCTCAAGTTGTTTTATTTTTTACATCTTCTTCTGTTATGTTGATTTCTTCCATGGTCTGATCTCTGTCTCTGTTGAGTCTACACTCCATGCATATGTTCCCTTAAAGATATATGGCATTTCATCTGCTGTCCTAATCTTTTCACTATTTCTTCCATGTCATGTTTGTACTGTTCTTTCTTGCTTTCATTCCTATCTCTCCTATTTTGTTTCTTCTTTTTGGTATAATTGTTTCCCAGAATTCTTTTACCAGCTCTTTTCCCTAGGGTTTCGTCCTTCAATCTCCTTGCTTATTTTCATCGAATATTCTTATCCATTCTTTTTCTGATGTGGTCTTTTCCTCTCAGCATGTCTATATATTCCCAGATTTTCCTGTGTCTGTTTTTTTATCATTCATTATCTCATTTCTAATCTTTTCTTCATAATCTTTCATATGCTTTCTTTATATTATCTGTACTTTTTGTTTTTGTTTATTTTAAGATATGCTTCTTCATAGTATCTTTTTTCTTCTATTCTTTGTGGCTTTCCTTTTTAATTTGTTATATACCCTTCTTTGGCATATTTTCTTTCTTTATTTCTTCGTTGACCCATACTGGTTCTATTTCTTCTTGCTTTCCTGTCTTTAACCTTCTTTTGATTATCTTCTCTAAGTATTTGTTTTTGCTCACTCATTGTTTCTTCCTACTGGGTTAGATCTCCTTTTCTGTCTTGTTGGCTTACTTTAAACTCTATATATTCAAGGTATTTCCTGGTAGACTCTTCTGTAACTTTCAAATATTTGATTTCTTTTGTTTCATTTCTGCAATGTTTTCCTTACTTTAGTGTTCATTTGAATTGGACCTTTATGAGGTGATGGTCTGATAGATCATATTCATATTTTCCCTCGTCTATCTCCATACATTCATATTTTTTTATACATATTTTGGTTGACTAGGGCAAAGTCTATAGCACTGTTCTGATCTCCTCTACTCCAGGTTATCTCTCCTTTGCAGCTGGGATCTCCATTTAATAGCGTTTAGGTCATATTTTTTTTCCATTAGGTCCATAACATATTTTCCATTTTGATCAAGTTTCTTGTGTCCCTATGAAACCTAAGTGCCCATTGAAATCCCCAAGGACTATCATAGCAGGTCTGTGGATTTTCTCTATGGCTACATGTAAGGCACTTATTATTTGTTTATTTCTTTCTTTATCACTAGTTGACATGTAGACCAGAATTATGTTGAATATTGTTGTTCTATAGTTAACCTTTACTATTAGAATGTCTTTCTGTTCCAACTTTTCTTTTTCTATCTGGATCTCTCCTTTGGTTCTATACATTATTAGTTGGCCTCCTCCTTTGGTGTCGTCTTCATCTCTCATTGAGTCTACCACTCTGAGCTTGTTGGGAATAGTAATTTTTGCTGTTTAAGGTTTGTTTCTGTGATGCACATAATTGTGTTTTCTTTTGTTATTTCCACTAGCTCGATTATTTTTGCTTTTGTTTTGTCAGTCCTTGGGTGTTTATAAGCTTTATTTCAAGATTTCTGATAGATCTTCTGTCTTGCTCACTAATTTTTCACTTTCTCTATTTACAAAATTGCTTCTACCGTCTAACCATTTATCTATCTTTTGCAAACCACTTTTTTCTTCTAGGTCTAATAGGTAGTCTAAGATTGTTACTGAAGTTACTTCCTTCACCTACCTGCCCTAAAC
This sequence comes from Macrobrachium nipponense, assembly GCF_015104395.2. Lineage (NCBI taxonomy): Eukaryota > Metazoa > Arthropoda > Malacostraca > Decapoda > Palaemonidae > Macrobrachium > Macrobrachium nipponense. The sequence continues at coordinate 17,696,318 of NC_087215.1, read as the reverse complement.
CAATTTCCCTTCTTCTACTTCCTTCCTCAGAGCTCTTTTAACATTACTACTATACCATACTACCTATATTCTATTTTCTCCTAAATCTAATTTATTTACACTCATAAAAAAATTGAAAAATTATTACTCCCTATCTCTAAATTATTTACAATTCTATCTACTTTCACATTTTCCTACTCTAACTCATTTACACTTCTAACAATTATTTTGTTTTCTAGCTATCTATATTCCCTGGATTTCCTTTTTAGAGCATTCTAGTCGTCTGAAAGTTTTCTCTTCTCTTCAGCTCTCCCTTACTTATGAACCATCCTTCCTCTTTGTTATCCTGCTTTTTCTTTAAATCAGATCTTAATATATTAGCCATTCTAGGTTACCTGTCTTAACTAGCCTACCTACGTGCATGTCCTAGAGTACGTCTAACTTTGCTACACACGTGGTACAACTCTGCCTAGGTTAGTTAAGTAGTTAGTGACATTTAAAGTAAGGCCTAAGAGTATGTGAACCGATTCACATCTTGATTCATTCTTAACAAATATCTTTAAGCAATATTTAAGCTAAATCAGAACTATGCTTACGTTTTCGGATTTTCATAGTTGTACTCGTAGTAGTATTAGCAGTAGTTTTATTTGCTAACCATCACCTACAACGGCTCCTGTTTCTGTCTTGTTCCCTGAGCAATTCTTTATTTGTGTGATTTCTTAATTGTTGCTTGTAGTTTCAGTATATTCCTTTCGTTTTTAATTCCCTCTCTACACAGACATATAAAGGAGAAAATAATAAGTATGATTTCGTTCTTTCATTCATGATATGACTGTTGCACGAATCAGAATCTACTAAGCTGAAGTAGTAGGAATTGTAAATTTTCGATTTTTCCTCTATTTGGTAAACAATCTTTGCATAATATATCATTTACCTCTAACGTATTTAATCTGACTCTTCCTACTTGGATTTTTTAATCTCATTTTGAATTTCCTATAGCATCACGAGGGTAGCATGTTTCCTCTTTCGTCGTATTTTTTTTCTTCTTCTTCACTGTTTTCATATAGTTCCATCTTCTTTGGATGTGGATCTCCAACCTTTTGATATAATCCGTTGAGAATAGGTTTCTGATGAAGGGGTACGACCTACAGCAAACAACATACGAGTATACTAGTGTTTTCAGCACTATATATTTGATTGATTGTCTGGATTTGTAACTTTTATTTATTTCTTAGTTAACACCATAATTTCTATAACATCCATAAAAATTAGGAATGCTGCACATTTCCAACATAGCCTCCCTAACACGATAGGCTACAACGTTTAAATATGAAGGAATCTGCAATTTTTTTACGAAAACAGATGAAACATGGCAATAATGCGATCTTTATCGTGATATGAGGCTTTTTATAATAACCCCGGCCACTACATGGTATTTACTTTTAAAATTGTTATAAGTAAGACAGTTCATTAGGAAGTTATATTCTATTTTTAACCATATGGTTGACATTCTATATCGCCCCCTTCATATGTGCCGTATTATAATGTATCCATGCTAGACCTTGTCATTATTGCTGATGTCACTGACAAGTATTGATTCTGTAACGCTTGCTTGCTCTCTCTCTCTCTCTCTCTCTCTCTCTCTCTCTCTCTCTCTCTCTCTCTCTCTCTCTCGTCAGGCTATGGTATTTCTACAGGGAGTGCTATTTTCATTTCGGTTTCTAGTGTAGCACAATATAAAATCATGTCAAGTCAAATATCATTTCGAGTTCAATGACTCTCATATTTCTGACCTAACTCAAAATCAGTCAATGTTCCGTGTGTTTCACCAGTGCTTCAAGTATCATAACAAAAATTGTTCGCAGATTGTTAAATTCTTCCATGGCTCACATGAACTTTTGTAGTACTACTAATTTCAAAGTACACACTAAAACGCAGATCCCATGAAATTCCACTTTCCGCCCTATTTTTTCAGGTTGGCATGTCTGCATTTGAAATCCCGAATCGATCAGATTGGCCTACCATGTAAACATTGTGTGTGTGTGTGCTTTCTATTTTAGAGATTTTTTTTAGTAAATGATTATTGAACAATCTTATTGCTTAGAATAAAAAAGCCACTTCCTCCTCACGACCACTGAACATCCAAAAAGTACAGAAAAAACAAGGAAAAAATGACAGTTTGACTGAAGTTTATGTTTTAATCGAGAAACAAACGTGACAGGGGGGTGATGACTTTATCGCTTGGAATAAAGATGCCACTGCCTTTTCACGATCGTTGAAAATCCAAAAAAAAAAAAAACAAAAAAAAAAAAAAAAAAAAAAAAAAAACATGACAGACGGGTTGATGACTATTGCTTACAATTAATCCAAAATGTACAGGAAAATAACAAGTAAAAATTAATAATTCGACTAAAAAGTTAACGTTTTAAACCAGAAACAAACGTGACAGACGGGGTTGATGCCTTTATTGCTTAGAATAAACATGCCACTTCCTCCCGACAATCGTTTAAAATCTAAAATATACAACAAAAAACAAGTGAAAAATAATAATTCGACTAAAAAGTTAACGTTTTAAAGCAGAAACAAACTTGCAGACGGTCGATGCCTTTATTACTTGGACTAAAGATGCCAAAATGTACAGAAAAAACAAGTAAGAATTAATAATTTGACAATTTGACTAAAAAGAAGTTAACGTTTTAAACCAGAAACAAACTTTACAGACGGTTTGATGACCTTACTGCTTACAATAAATCCAAAATGTACAGCAAAAAACAAGTAATTATTAATAATTCGACTAAAAAAGTTAGCGTTTTAAACCAGAAACAAACGTGACAGACGGGTTGATGATATTATTGATTAAAACAAATCCAAAATGTACAGCAAAAACCAAGTAAAAATTAACAATTCGACTAAAAAAATTCAATGTTTTAAACCAGAAAGAAAGTGACAGACGTATTTGTGACTTTATTACTTAAAATAAATAAAAAATGTATAGCAAAATCAAGTAAAAATTAATCATTTTACTAAAATAAAAGTTAACGTTTTAAACCAGTAACAAACGTGACAGACGGGTTGATGACGTCACGCGAAAACCCTCCATCCATTCCTGTAGACGACTCACTCTCGAAACCGCTGGGAGTGGGATCAGCTCAAGGTCAAATACGTCAAATTGGTGCTCTTACCGGAATACCTCTGAAGAGTAAGTGTGTCGATTTCCATTATATTTTTTTTGTTTGTTTTCATTATACACTCATTAATGCTTCGGATGGTTCTCGATGCTATTGATAAGCCGGGCGGCGAAAGGTGACATTTGTTATAGATATTAGAAATGTTCTTTTAATGTTACGGTCAGCTGCTGTTCGGTCGTATGGGATCCGGTAGACCTACTTAGGCCTATAGGACACGAGGCGACTAGGCCTCAAAAAAGTAAAAATATTAAAAAATAATAAATCGATAACGGTCAGCACGCTTGGTTTTAAACTACTAGACCCGATACATTAATAAAATTAGTCCACGACAAACTAGAGATTTGACAAAACTTTCCTCCTATCTGATCTTGTAGGCCTAGGATAGGCTATGGTCGTGTGAAGTCACGGCTAGGCCATATTTTTATTATTTACATTAAAAGAAGGAATGTTAATTCCTAAATAGGCTAGACTAGGGAAAGTTATTTTTATGCTAATCTTTCCACCATAGGTATCTGATCGTATAGGCCTAGGGTAGGCCTGGGGTCGTGCAAAGTCTTAGGTAGGCCGTATCTTTTAATATACGTACATCAGTAGGAGTTAGCCTATTAAACTGGCAAATTTTATTTTTACTATTTTAATGAGATTCCTGCAATTTTGATGAGCCTACACTTCCATTGTATTTAAATATTGTTAAAAGTTACCTATTAAAATTTTGTAGCCTAGCCTATAAGTAGCCTATCGTGGGAAACCAGGGTGTCGGTGGGGACGGGGATGGGGGGAAGATACGATAAGAGGTATGCAGCCTTATTACCCTAACCCAATTTAGGATGCCATGTGCTGGTAAATAGGAGAGAGGAACCGTTACTATTTGACTTGAGCCTCACAACCTAACCTTACCTAACCCCAGATTCCCTTCGATAGGCTACCAGGCAAAAGATCTTTTAATGGCTTTTAACAAAGCATTTTCCAGTAGAAGTGTAGGCCTATCAAATTTGCGATGATCCCATCGCAATCATAAAAGTAAAAACTTCACCTACTTACTAACCCATCCTATGAAGGTAAATATTGAAGATACAGATCAGCTTAGACTTCACATGATGATAGGCCATATCGAGGTCTATAGGACCAGATATGGGAAAAGTTGAGTATACCACCAATTTGTCTTAGCGTATTTATTAATCTGTTAGCGTAGTACAAAAACCAAACGTGTAGACCCGTAAAGGCTTATTATTTAGAAATATTTTACTTTTCTGAGGCATAACCGTAAAGGTAAAATTTCTCTGTAATGTAACATGTTGAAGGAATTTTTCTCAACATGTTAGAGAAATTTTTCTATGGCAAAGAATTTCAAATCTGTCCAAATCATGTTGTAAACTGAGAGATCCATATTTCACAAATTTTATAAATTTTGATATTGAAACATTTGGAAGCATCATGACGTGTTGATAGGTGTAATTCACCGAAGAACAAATGGTATTTTAGTAGTAGTCTGTTGAAAGGGAATATTCAAGAACACATGGCGTAACACTGCATGTATAAATTACAGCGCAGCTCTGCAGTGATATGTTTTATGCCAGAGGTAAAGGATAGAATATCTTATATTGGTACAGACAAAAAAAAGCAATAGGCTAATCAAACAGAATTGCCATGTAAAAAGAGTATGGTTATAAAATTAATACTGTCTTGTAGAAGATTCTAGGAAGTAAGTACTGTACAGTAATATAGTACTTAATTTTCACAGTGAAGATCCATTAAACATCATGGGAAAGGTTATAAAACGTTAAATGTTGTCATAAGAAAATCCTGTTGTTAGGTTACAGAAGGTACTCTAGCCTTGCTGTTCCAGGAGTTTGTTGATATTTTATTATCACATTTTGATATGTAATAATTTTGTGCATTTTTTGTAGCAAAACAAACTGCAAATTTCTAATAAGTACGAATACACTGCAATATAGCCAAGGCTTGGCTTTTAGGGTAGTCTGTCCTTTGCTTTTAGGCTAGCCTACCCTTCAGAGGATAGACTGGATGCTGCAAGAATCGATAAACAGTATGTGCAAAAGTCATTCTTGGAAGGCAGCGAGCTAATGCTAAGATTTCAAACTATATGGACCTGGCTTATAGCTTGTGTTAGTATACTAGTATACTGGTATTGGCCATCTAGAGAGTTACGCAAGAATTCCTATTTATATGACCATATTTATATGATCCAACTCCTTGATGCTGGAAGGTGTGCATTATAGGCTAGATTGCTTTTTCTCCATTCCTTAATTTTACTTCAGGCATAATTACAGGATGTAAGGTTAGGCTGATACCCTGATATTGTTGTGGTCTTGATGACAGGCACTTACATTGGTTTTAATTCCTTGTTTGTTGTATTTATGACCCATTCATTGCTGAAAATAGTAGGGCAGCTTGATGTTATAACTGGTACTTATTTTGAAAAATATTTGTTAACATGGATAAAGTATTGAACAGGAATTTCAGGGAAAAAATTCCATTTTAACCAATCTAACTATATTGATATACATTTGACTGGTTATTCCATAGCCATAATCATTGAACATGCTTCAGCATGGTGATATAGTATATTGGTATAGCGATCTATTTTTGTATGTAGTTATTGGGTGATATAGTATATTGGTATAGCGGTCTCTTTTTCTATGTAGTTATTGCATTATAATATATACATTTTACTGTTACTTTACTGTGTAACAAGACACCTAGTCCTTTTAAATTGTAGTATGTAGCTATGTATCGAGGGCAGAAATGTATGGTCTACAAAAAGTCAGGAAGGAATGTGTGTTAATTACTGTACTATATAAGAATTTTGAAGATTCTAAAGTAATGCACAGTAACTGAGTGCCATGATATAATAGGATAAAAGCATGATGCAGAATCGTTGTTGATGATATGGCTTTTTTTGTGTGTGTGTGTGTAAAGTTAGTTGAATGGCAATCTAAATAACCAGCACCTAGTTCAAGTTCACATGGGAACAGATATAGCTCACAATCTTTGGTGATAAATTGTTTAGATTTCAGTGCATGACTCAATAGGCTCTCTCTCATTTTTACCAACCTAGCTTAAGTGTTTTGGCAAAGGTTGCAATTTTCTTCAAATCTGTTATCTCTCTGGCTCGGTCATCACCCTGTCAAAACAGGCAATTGAAGCAGTAAAAAAATTTTTTTTTTTTGTTTTGGACGCTTTTTTTTAGGATTTATGGATTAATAGATTTGTTACTCCTTTTATTGTTGAAATTATCTTTCTTATTTTTCATTTGAGTGTAGGCTGCTTTTTGTATTTGTTGGTTCTTGATTACTTGCTTCTTCTTGTATAATACTAATTTAAGAATGAGCATTTACAGGAACTAGAGATTTAAGGAGTTTGTGCACATCCACAAACGACGGAGTTGTTGCTTTTGTGTATCCTACTAATTCTGGGAAAGTGAGGTCAGCTCGCTGGCAAGATAAACTGGTTATAGATCTTGGAATTAAAGTTTATGAAGCCTGAATTATATTGAGGACAGGGCTCCAGCTTGATACATGGTACCAGGTTCTTTTGTATCTGTTTTTTCTGTTTATTTAGCCAGTGTTTACATACTTAATTGTGTTATTTTTTCATACTGTTGTGTGTTTGTTTTGTTCATGTTTTACTATAGCTGTACATTTGATGACTTTGTGTCTGTATTTTAATATTTTAATATACAGTACATAGAAGCGTTGCCATCAGTTAAAGCTTTTCTGACAAGTAGCTTCATGTGTATGAGTCCATTATTATAACAATAATGTAGTCATGCAAATAATGAAGTGGTACTATCATGTCAAGAAATTCTTACTCATTTCAGTGGGATAAATGTATCTTTGGTATCCTGGCTTTAGACTGCCCTCATTGACTGTCAGTGGACCTGACAGTCAATATGGAGTCATTGTTTTAATGTCAGGTTTTCCTTTTATTGGATATCTAAGATGTGTTTGGATGACTTTCCACCTCTTGTATATCACTGTTTGCCTTGATTCATCTAGAACTCCTGGCCTTCACATTAGCCATCTGTATCTACTTAGTTAGACTGACAATTATTTGCTTCACTCTTCACATGCTTAAATCATCTTGGTTTCTGGATAACACTTTATTATATCAAGGACCCACCTGTTTTGTATAAGTATCTGCGGTTGTTCTTGTATACGTTATGTATGTATGCATTTGAATTTATCTACACAGTTTAGTGATGAGAGAGAGAGGAGAGAGAGAGAGAGAGAGAGAGAGAGAGAGAGAGAGAGAGAGAGAGAGAGAGAGAGAGTCGCATAGGGAAAGAAAATTGATAATATAACGGATTTTTATTGATAGTAATAAAAGAATAAGTTTAGATTTATGGTACCAAGCAATAGAAGAATATATAGTCTTATAGTAGAGTATTAGCAAACATCGCATTTATCATGAGAGAAGGGCGAGATTGACAAAAATGCAAGCATGTTATGAGGACTGGGCTTAGGGCCAGGTTAAGGGCTTAGGCCCTTAGGGCCTTCCGTGGGCTCTCCTTCACACCTACAAGTGTCAACCTCTTACGTAAATAGGTAGTGAGTGTATCTGTTTACTTAGCATATAGATAATTGTTTATGGGACATTGAGTGTTAATTGATCCTGTGGAAGGTATGTTGCACACTTGTGGAATTTGATATTAGTTATTACTGTATGCTAAATAACACACATACTTCCATTAGTGCTTGCCCCAAAAGAATCGTCTTTATTCGCATTTTACGTGTTTATTTCTTTTATCTTTTAAAGAGACTGGACCAGCAGTTCTTGAATAAATTTATGCTAATGATCGTGTTTAGCGATGACATAGGCTGCACTCAAGGCCATGGCAAACTGCGAACTTTCAATTTTTTTTCTCTCTCTTCAAAGGTTTGATGTTATCTCTTGTGCCGTAAGTTTAATCACGATATATTTGTTTCCAGATTGGTATACGTTATGCCGGATATAATGAAAAAAATCATGGTATAATGAGCTCATGAGAAAAAGTAACCTTTGGATCGTCAAGTTTAGGTATCTCGTATTAGCCTGTAGAAGACAATCGACTGGCGCCAGGCGGGAACGCTGTAAGGCACAGAAAACGCCTGCAAGTACAACCCCACCCCACACCCCCTGCCCTAATCCCCGCGAGCCATCTCCATACCCCACCGCCTCATCGAGCCACTTGCCATGCCCCCCCAACAGGAGCTTCTGCTCTTCCAACCGGTGCTGCTGCTGCTGTTTCTCTTCACTCTTTCTCTCTCTCACGCCATTCGCTTTTCCCCTCCCGGTTACGTAACCAGACTCTTATAGTTACTGCACTTGGCTTTTATCTTGGTGTAGCCATGTTGGTACGCCTGTTTTATCAGTGAAAAGACATTCAAATTGAAGTTTGTTATACCCTTATCGTTGGTTGTACAGCGTGTGGTAGTTCACGTGGCTTTACAGAAGATGCTCTCTCTCTCTCTCTCTCTCTCTCTCTCTCTCTCTCTCTCTTCTCTCTCTCTCTCTCAGACGTATAAACACTTGACCTGATCTTGTTTGGATGTTGGGTACACCCTCAAGGTGACACTGAGTTGAGTCTAAAATACTAATAATTTATTTATTATTATTGACGATACAGTGCCAGCACGCCGATGTTGGCAAGTTGATTAAACTGTAGGCCACTTGCATAACCATGCATCTGCCCCCCCCCCCCCCCCTACCCCCCCCCTCCACCAGACAATGGGATGTAGTTGATGTAATGCTGCTGAATGGAAATGATTGGGGAAGGTCAGCTAGCTGGGCTTGCTTGCGTGGCCCCGTCGCTGTTACTAACCAGACTGCTTCTTATAGAGGAGGCAGGAGTGGCGCTTGTCCGTTCAGGCTAAATTTGGCTTTCACTTGTGGACGCAGATGTGTCGCTTCAAAGTCGAAGGACACGTCCAGGAAGGCAGTGGCCATACGCACTCTTACAGACGCATACGTAGTAGTATACCGTACCGCGTCTTTTCAAAAAAACGTTTATACACTATTATTACTATACTATCAGGGACATGGAATGAAAAATTAAGATAAGAGAATGTTATCATCAGTCTCAATCAATCGGCGACTTAAAGTATGCAGGAGTTTCTTAGTTTAGTTTTACTTGTGTTAAGTATGATTGTTTATTTTTATATCGTTCCTTCATACGTCACTTGTTTATCTTGCCGAATATTCAGGGGAATTATATAGTTTGGGGGGGGGGGGGGGGAAGCTGGGTTGGGGGGGGGGGGATTGTGGGTGTTGGGGCGGGGGGGTGGGCGTACATTCAGGATTCCGTCATTGCTAAGGAATATCAGATGACTGCAATTTTATATAACTGCACCACGTATATTTTCAGGCCGCCCCCTGTTGCGCCTATCCTATTACTTCTTGTAAGATTCTCTCTCTCTCTCTCTCTCTCTCTCTCTCTCCTCTCTCTCTCTCTCTCTCTCTCTCTCTCTCTCTCTATATATATATTATAAGATAGATATATATATATATATATATATATATGCGTGTGGGTATGTATGTATGTATGAAGTAACAAGTCATTCTTCTACGTTTTTTAAGCTTTTGATATGTTACGTCATTTCATGTAGTAAAGCTTCCGAACAGTGTAACTTGTAACTACTTTTCCCCTTGTTCCTATTATTTGTTATTATTTAAGATCAAATCATTTGGGCTCTGCTAGGTACTTTAATCACGACTCTGCCTGGTTCCCACACACCGTACCCCGAAAATTTGAAGGTGACACTTCTATAGATTCTGGCACATTAGAACTCATTGGTCTTTACGTAATAAATAAAAACATTTACTGTCTTGCCTCGTAGGATTTCTTTGTACGGAATCAGAAAATGTAACGGACGTACACGAAGATAAATTTTGATTGTCTTTTGTTTGAATCTCATATCACCGCGACCCCGTAGTCGGTTACACCTTTGAGACCTACCTATTCTCAAATTCCTTTCCAGCGCTGAATGACCTTTATAGGCCCCAGCGCGCGCCTCAGTGGCGTGGTAGGTATGGTGTTGGCGTCCTACCTAGGTGGTCGCTGGTTCGATTCTCGGTCATTCCATTGAGGAGCGAGAGATGTGTATTTCTGGTGATATAAGTTCACTCGACGTGGTTCGGCAGTCACGTTAAGCCGTTGGTCCCGTTGCTGAATAACCACTGGTTCCGTCAACGTTACCCTCGCGGTCACAGAGAAATGCTCATCTTTAAGATTAAAATCCATTAAGAATTTCTTCCGAAATTCTTAATTAAGAAACCCCATTAGAGGACATGGCGAAAAATAGAAAAAAATAAATAAATGAAAATAAATACATACATACATAAATACACAAGTGAAAATAGTGACAGAGAACATTTTGTCGTTTTGAATTACTATCCAAATTAAAATCACGGATATTTATTTTACTTTTTTTTTTTACATCAGAGAATATTTTGTTCTCTTGAATTAATATCCAAATCCAAATTAAATTCACCATCAGAGAACATTTTGTCCTCTTGAATTGTTATCAAAATTCAAATCCCCGGCAATATATTATCGTACCTCCGTTCATATTCTCCTTCCATCTTACTCACTTCCACCACCCTCTCGTTAACAATTGATTCAAGGAGTTGCAACTGTGAGGTTTTCCTCCTGTTACACCTTTCATACCTTTTCACTGTCAATTTCCGTTGCAGCGCTGAATGGCCTCAGTTGCGCCCTAGTGCTTGGCATGTACGCCAAAAGTATATGTATAAATCATAAATCAGGTAGTTTAGGTGGTTTTTTTTTTTAATGGTACAAGTGTCGGCATTGCTTGTAACTTAATGCCTTATCGTCCTGTGCTTGAAGGAATGTAGGCCCGTACCCAGAGTATTTTTTTCCATAAAGCTGAACCTATGCTTTGTAAATTTCATTTCATGTATAGGTATATATCATGTTCCTATTTATCACTCTTGTATTTCCTACTGCTAAAGATTGATCTTAATGTTTAATAAAAAAAAAAAAAAAGACTTGCCAAAAAAATACCCAAATGATTATGTTATTTATTACTTTGTAAATACAGTTCAGTGAAAAGGATAGTCACAGAAAATATGGACTTCCACCAGAAATTTTTGGGGTGGACCTTTCGACCCCACCCCCCCCTTTCTCTCTCTCTCTCTCTCTCTCTCTCTCTCTCTCTCTCTCTCTCTCTCTCTCTCTGTACAGGCCTGGAAGCCTTAAGTTTTCGGGAGTGAAACCTGACACCCAGATGGATTTGGGCTGCAGTGTCCCGTAGTTTTTCATTAATAGTTTTTTTTTTATTTATTTATTTAACTGGAAAATTGAAAAATTTAAGAATTTGATAGGTCTGGAGTAGTTTAACAATTCTGAAGGTTTGCCGTAGTTAGGGATAGATTATCACCGAAGTGAGAGATTAGAAATTAATATATATATTTTTTTTTTTTATTTGATTTCGGCTGCAGTGTCCGTCGTACTTACGATTTTTCGTTATAAGACTTATTTATATTTTTTATTGAAAGAATAAACGATATATGAACTGGTAGATCTGGAATAGTTTAGAAATTCTCAATTTTTTTAGCTCCCTAATTTATTCCAGTGCTGTTTATCGTCTCCCCCTTCCTTTGCGATCACTTTCCAAGGATTTCTCTTATTCTCATCGTTCTCTTTTTTTCTTTTGTACTTATTTTCTCTCGTGCGTTACATCGAACTTTTCAGAAGTTTGTGACGTAGTTACCTAAGTACTCCGTTTATTCCCAGCTCTCATTTTGTCGCGTACACACATCATACGTATGAAGTTTACCTATACTCACCACCAAGGTCCTCTTAAATGTATTGTGAGTAATATTTAAAGGACCTCGTCTTGCCACTGATGTTTCTGAAGTCTGACATACAATTAATTCTACAATGCTCCAACCTGTGGTTGCACTGTAGGCATTATTTAAGGTACTTTGCAACGTGCCTTCGGTCCCTAGCTGCAACCACTTTCGTTTTCCTTACTGTACCTCCTTTCATATTATCTTTCTTCATCTGCTTTCACCCTATCCTAACACTTGATTCATAGTGCAACTACGATGAGGTTTTCCTTCTGTTACCCTTTCAAACCTTTTGCTGTCAATTTCCATTTCAGCATTGAATGCCCTCATAGGTCCCAGAGCTTAGCCTTTGGCCTAAATTACTATGTTCAACTCAACAAATCAACAATGCTCCACTCATTTCCCAGTATTGATTTATCGTCTACATCGTCTACTCCGTATTGACTCTCGATCAACATACTCGTTCTTCAAATCTCTCTCTCTCTCTCGACCTTGAGGATCTAGTGGGAAGGTTGTTTGGTACGCGTTCTTTCACTCATTATGTAATAGGTGGGGTGATCTTCATAATCCCCCTCCCCCCATCCCAAGAATTCGCAGTACTTAACCTCCCAATTCTTTCAGGACCGAGTGGTTCGAGTATTTTTTGGCATTATCAGGCGTTTTTACTTTATTTTTCAAATAAGATTATGTGTGAAATGGTCGAATTTTGTTTTTATTTGTTAGGATTAGCTAATAATGATTGATTTCGTCTTGGGTTACGCTGAAGTAAATGATAAATTGATAAGTACAATGTACTGTGTACGTGATTATTTAATTTTTTATTTAGTTTGTATTTATTTATTTATTTATTTAATTGTTTTGTCGTTTGTACCATCTTGATAACGCGAAGGTTAGCTTATTCAGATAAATGTGGTGGTGCATATATATATATATATATATATATATATATATATATATATATATATAAAAATAACGGTGTTTCTGCAAGATCTTTCGACTCAACGTCCTTTACTTAGCAGACAACTGACATGCATGAGAAACTGAGAGTAAAAGGAAGGGTCGTATAAGTGACAGATAGGGATTATAAGGAGATTAGTACCTAGAATCCAACACACCTGGAGAATGAGTAACCTTTCCAAACAAGCATGAACATGGGTACAATTTAAGAACAAAAAGATTAAGTCCAACTGCTCAGACACAGGGACAAAACAATTAAAGGATACAGGGCGGCAGCTGACGACATTCAGATCTTTGGTAAACAAATACTACTCATACATTTTAAACATTTTAACATATATTACAAAGAAAATATCTATAAGGCAATTAATTTGTATTTAAGTCTGTGATTATATCTTTGAGGTCATTCTTAAACATGTTACAAATACAAGGGTCTTTCCTTCGTGGCTTATACCTTTATTTATGCAATTTATCACGTTCCAACTTTCGTGATTCAGTTATACACACACACACACACACACACACACACACACACACACACACACACACACACACACATATATATATATATATATATATATATATATATATATATATATATATATATATCTATATCTATATATATTATATATGTATATAATTTTTGCATTATGAGTCATTGTTTTGCCCCTATAATCATTATTAAATATTTCGGCAAAGTTTAAACGTTAATGTAAGTTGTAGTAGAGTAAGAGCAGAAATTATCGTTATTAGAAGTTAGGTCCACTGGGACTGGAATCGGAATATTCAGCCCTTGTAAGGATATGACGGTTAGTAGTAGTAGTAGTAGTAGTAGTAGGTTAATAGAAAGAATGCAGGTACCTATAGGAATGCTCCCCATCTCTTGAGACTTGAGGTGCCATAGGTGTAGTACTTCAGATTAACACGTATCGGCAATTTGTTGTGAAGAATCTCTCTCTCTCTCTCTCTCTCTCTCTCTCTCTCTCTCTCTCTCTCTCTCTCTCATGGGCAGCCAAGTGACTGAAGTGTCCCCAGCATCCCTGTTGTGGGATATGTGACTGACTATTATTTAGTGCTCGGGGTCACGTGTTGGAGTTCGCCGTGACCTCGGTTGTTGCTAAGGTCGGTCAGGCGCGTGGATGCGTTTCGCTAAAATAACATAGAAGAAGAATTATTATGTAAGATTATAAATAGTATATCTATATATATTAATATCAATAAATAGCATATATATATATATATATATATATATATATATATATATATATATATATATATATATATATATAGTGTGTGTGTGTGTATATATGTATGTATGTATGTATGTATACACATATACATACCTAGGTAGAGGTTTTTTCCACTAATTTGCACGTAAATTTTTTTTTTTATACTTTTGAATATTTTGTTACAAATACAACTAAATATCGAATTCAATTTTCCCTGGGACTAACTTACTCTCAAAGGGAGTTCTGTTATTGCATTCGCCCTTGCCAGGATTCGAACCTATATATATATATGTGTGTGTGTGTGTGTAGGAATTAGTATATATATGGTAAGCGCACTTCTCTGGCCAGGAATCGAATCTATGCCTCTAGGACAGGCATGTATATATGTTCGGATCTTGGCTAGGATAGATGATACCTTTTGGGTTTAAGTTGTTAATCATATACAATTCCTTTTGGGTGTAAGGTATTTGCAAGGTGAAATAGATTCGATATTGAGGCGTATCCTGGCCACGAGAGATGTACTTATCATTTATGATTCCTTTTGAGCGTAAGTTAATTTCAGTTAAAGGCGAATCCAAATTCAAAACACTTACTTCCCAATACATTTTCCCCTGAATCTGTCTAGTAATGCCTTCTACCACTTTGAACTGAACTTCCACTAAACAATTTCAAATCAAACCCCCTCTTCATTAGCCTATCGTATTCCATTTATCACCTCTTGATCAAACTATCTCAAAATGCTCAGAACTATACATTCATCTAGATCAACCTTTTTTTTCATTTCGGGTTATTTCTACATTTCTTACCTATTCGATGCATAATCCATTCAAATTGCACAAGCAGCAAGTAGAATAACAAGGTCATCTTTATTACAGTAACGACAATTTGATAAATGAAAGATATTTGGTCCAGTTTTCTGTATAGCAGTGTCAGTGCATCTGTGCTTGCTGCTTTTATCTTGTGATCTGTTCATTCTCTGAGTAGGTTTTTGAAATTGACTTGCTTGTAATGGCGGGTTTAAATCGCATTCCTGTGCGATTCCTTAGGGAGTTGAGCACGACCAGGCTCCTTAACTATTTTCTTCATGTTCTCAGTGCATTGCATTCAAGAGGCCACTTAATTATCTTTCACTTAATTATCTTCAACTGCAAAGTCAGTGCTGCAATGTGTTTAATTACTTCTATTCAGTCTCAGTATTTCTAATCTTTTGGATTGCTAGTAAGCTTTTTCATTACAAGAATCCGACCTCCTCTTTCACTGCCCCATAGGGTAGTGCCGTCAGTGCACCTCATGCGGTACACTGTAGGCATTACTTAAGGTTCTTTGCAGCGTGCCTTCGGCCCCTAGCTGCATCCCCTTTCTTTCCTTTTACTGTACCTCCGTTCATATTATCTTTCTTCCATCTTATTTTCCTCCCGCTCCTAACAATTAATTCATAATGCAACTGCTTTGAGGTTTTCCTCCTGTTTACACCTATCAACCTTTTTACTGTCGGTTTCCGTTTCAGCGCCGAATGGCGTCATAGGTTCCAGTGCTTGGCCTTTGGCCTAAATTTTACGTTCAACTTTATTATGTGCCTTTAGTGTCATGCTATAAGGTCAAGCTTCTTTCTACCTTGTACACGAGTATTTGTACGTATTGCAAAGGACCCAAGGAAGACATAAAATCCTGACCATCATCATCCATGTATACAAAAAACTTATCGTTTTTTGCTTAGTATGCGGCTGTATTCTTTCATATGTTGTTTCCTTTCCTCTTTCACCTAATATATATACTTTTTTTTTCTAACTGTTGACTTGCTTTCATTACTCGGTTCAAAAGAGGTGTTCGTTTATAACTGAATGTTCCGAAATCGTTCTCCCTTATTGTGGAACCGATCGTGTAGTTACACACACACACACACACACACACACACACACACACACACATTAATATATGCTTTATTTATATGCATTTCATACATAGGGTAAAATAATAAAAAAAAAATCACGAAAATCCTGTTTGAAAGTAAATAAAAATTAAGGTGTAAGCATATTCTAATCAATTTGCAAAAAATAATACTTTAATCGGTCCTTAAATTGAATATCG
The DNA here is from genome assembly GCF_015104395.2 of Macrobrachium nipponense. Taxonomy (NCBI): domain Eukaryota; kingdom Metazoa; phylum Arthropoda; class Malacostraca; order Decapoda; family Palaemonidae; genus Macrobrachium; species Macrobrachium nipponense. Next base: position 17,680,063 of record NC_087215.1, on the reverse strand, counting down.
CTTGCCTAGCGCGTGCACCAATCAACAATTTTTTTATGATTTCCTTAGTTAAATTTGACCATGCTGTTACAGATGTCATGCTTGTTGTCCGAACGTCTTATATACGCCTTTGCAATCCCGGTGGATTTCAGTCGAATGTTGGCAACTGAGCGTCAGGGGACGCAGATATATATCTGCGCCAGAAGTCAAGAGGATTTTGCAAGAGGAATTTGCAGGAGGAAGACCTTGAATACCTCTCAGGAATGTCCGTGTGTGCGCACGTCGTCGCTATTCTCTCTCTCTCTCTCTCTCTCTCTCTCTCTCTCTCTCTCTGTAGGAGACTTATGGGTGTTAGACGGTCATGCATTGAATCTCTCTCATCTCTCTCTCTCTCTCTCTCTCTCTCTCTCTCTCTCTCTCTCTCTCTCTCTGTAGGAGACTTCTGGGTGTTAGACGGTCATGCATTGAATCTCTCTCTCTCTCTCTCTCTCTCTCTCTCTCTCTCTCTCTCTCTCTCTCTCTGTAGGAGACTTCTGGGTGTTAGACGGTCATGCATTGAATCTCTCTCTCTCTCTCTCTCTCTCTCTCTCTCTCTTTGAGGGACCTGGGCAACCCGAACGAACTGTAAGGTCTGTAAAGGTAGGTAAGGTAAGGTCTCTGCACACCCATCGCGAAACCCTTTATTTTAAGGACTGCTGTCACAGGGAAGGGCCTTCAGGTCAAAGACGTAGTAGTTTTGGGGGTGTGGGCCATATCATGAATGCGTTTGATGTGTTGTTTCTACCGTTGTTTTTGTTGAGTTTTATTATTATTATTATTATTATTATTTTTCTGTATGTGAATATATATATATATATATATATATATATATAGTATATATATATATATATATATTGTGTGTGTGTATATGTATGTATGTATGTATGTATGTATGTATGTATGTATGATTCCGCTAGTATATTCCATCTTCTTCTTATTATTATTATTATTATTATTATTATTATTATTATATTATTATTATTATTATATTATTATTATTATTATTATTTTTATTATTTGCACGTACATAAGGAACATGTTTAACAGACCGTTGTTTACAATTTCGTTTTAAATTATGAAGGCAAAAAAAAAGAGAGAAGAAAATAACATATAAGATATATCAGGTGTCGTGTCAAATTGTGAATATATATATATATACTATATATATATATATATATATATATATATTAAAGTGAATCACCAGACATTTGCCGGCATATGCTTATATTATATATATATATATATATATATATATATATAGAATATATATATATATACATATATATACATATATATAAAAGTGAATCACCAGACATTTGCCTGCATATGCATTGTTGTTGTTGTGATTATTATTATTATTATTATTATTATTATTATTAAGTAAGAGGAGGAAAAGGTAATATAAGAAAGAGGAGAATTCACATAATATAAAAAAAACTATAAATTAATAGATAAAAATGTTTTGAAATGCAATGAGAAAAGTATTAGATTAATAATGCATTGCATACGTATGGTTAAAAGTATTTTTTCCTTTCATATTGGGTAATTTTTCTTATTTTTTTCAGTGATATTGTAATTTTTCTGTCCTTATTTTCAGTGATATTGTAATTTCATGTAATTTTTTTGTGATATTTTAATTTATCTACAAAATTTCTGTGATTTTGTAATTTTTCTGTAATTTTTTCAGTGATGTAATTTTTCTGTCATTTTTTTCAGTTATAATGTAATTTTTCTGTCATTTTTTCTGTGATATTGTAATTTTACTATAATTTTTTCAGTTATGTAAATTTTCTGTCATTATTTGCAGTGATATTGTAATTTTCAATAAATTTAGTGTCAAGAAACAGTCATTGGTTGAGTGACCAGCCTTTCATAATCGTAAAGAATGCAATTAGATAAAAGTTAAAGATACAGATAGGAATTAAGCTTTTAGTCTTTTTGAGTTTTTAACATTAAATTCGTTACTGTATGCTTACAGGGTTTGTATGTCACATTTTGCGTTCTTTGTCATTTCAGTTTGATGTTATGTTTCCACATCCGGACACGCATTAGTGGTAGTTATTGGCAACAGAAGAGGTATACTGAGAGAGAGAGAGAGAGAGAGAGAGAGGGTGTTGAAGCGATTGGCTCTGTGCCTCGCAAAGTTCCGGAAGTATTTTACCGGTGGTCCCTGCCAAAATTTGGCCACGTATATTTTTTTCAGTTGAACTGCATTTGCTGTTTATTAGAATATCCTTGTGAGTGCTTCATTCATTCGTGCTCGGAGGTGGATGTTCTTGGTGTCAGAGAGAGAGAGAGAGAGAGCACTGAATCAATCAATTGTGATTGTGATTGTATCATACCAAATTTGAGGATGTATGTGAGAGAGCGTTTTAATTTCGTCATGTTTCGTTATCGTGAACCACAAGACAGTGTTTTTCATTTACAGGACTTTCTTCACTTACTATATATATATATATAGATATATATATATATATATATATATATATATAATATATATATATATATATATATATATTATATACTATATATATATATACACACACACACACACACACACACACACACACACAACATCTCTCTCTCTCTCTCTCTCTCTCTCTCTCTCTCTCTCTCTCTCTCTCAAAGAGCCCCAAAATCATTCCTATCCCACTTGGGCTATCCACTTGACAGCACTGGCTTTTGGCGAGAAGATAGTGCTGCGAGCAGTTCTTGCCGTTGAAATTTATAGGTGTCAGGTTTTTTGGCATATTTCAGCCAAACAGCCATGATCGTTTGTTTACTCACTATTTCTAAAACGGTAACTCCTACTTACATAGTTTTATGTACAGACGGGAGGTCTCGTTCAGTAGCGTTATTTTTTTTGTTATACATATATAACATTTGGTTTTTTGATTGCTTTTATGACGCCAGATAACATTGTGTATCAGTCATTGCCCCGTTGCTTTCTTTTATAGTCCTGCATGGAGATAGAATATTTACATAACTGATAATAATGACAAGCTGAATTCGCAATCACTATTGTCCGCGTATATTGGAATACACACAAGCTTTCGAGAACATTTGCGAAGCTCTGTATATAATGTTTTCCCTTACTCAGGGAGTGAGCCTATAAACTACTTTGTTGTTGTTCTTTGTTCTTCTTCTTCTTTCTTGGGTGAGGCAGGAAAGGTCTATCAAAAGCATAAACAGTCTGAAAAGGGCGTTTCGCGTTGAGTTAAAGATACAGGAATGTTAGGATAGGATATTTATGATTTATGTATTAGAATGGAAATGTAACAAATAAGTAAATGTGCATGTTAAACAGTACAGAACAATTATTTCTTAATAAAATATAGCTTATTTATTTAAATTTTCTTTGATAAGACAACACTATTTGACCGTAGATTTTATCACGCGTCCCGAGTAAGCTGGAGGTCAGTTCACACCTTGTCATATTACTAGCCTAGGAAACTTCCTTTCTCTTTCAGAAATCTCAATAAATATTCTTTTTCCTAATACGTATCGAATTCCTGTTTTCTAACTCAGAAAAAAAAAAAAGACCGTTTTTCCAACCCGAGGAAGACACGCGTGAAAATCACCGTGGTCTGGCCTGCTGAATCTGATTCTGTGACTATTTTTGTAATAAAACGAATCCTTGACTGGAATCTTGCTTCGCTCCTTGCACGTCTCAGTCTGCAATAGCCTCTGGTTGGGTTCGAGCCAGAGGCATTCCCCATAATTCTCGCTAGATTTGAGGAGTTGTATTTGACTTTTTTTTTTTTTTTGTTTTTTTTTTTTTTTTTTTTTCATAGCCCTTAGGATTCTGGACGTCATATCGATGAGTGGCTTGTCTTTTGACGCCACCGCCTTTGTTTAATTTTGTTGTATTATGTTTCAGTGGCATATAGATTAAAACGACTTTTAAAATATTAGAAATATAGCTTATACATACGGCAGGCTTAGCCAAAACCTTCTTTGATAAGTTGTTTTGTTGAAAAATAAGAACGGCAGAGTTTTCAACGAAAACAAGTTAATCACACGCAGAGCTCTTTTCACTTTCTTCTGTTGATTCGTGTTTTTCTGACCTTCCGTCTGGGAGGTTTTTGTGAGTAGAATTTCCTAATCTATATTCATATTTGTTCATAACTTTGGATATTTGTTTTCAGAAATCATTTTTATAAAAAATATTTTATGTATTTTGCTTTATAAATGTATTGTACTTGTATAATATGTAGGTAACATTTATTTATATATAATATATATTATATAATTATATATAATATATCTTATTTATATATATATTATAGATATATATATATATATATATATCATATATATATACACAAATATACCATATATACATATTATATTCGCAGGGCGGGTTACCAAACCCATACAGTTCTGCCGCAATGAATTTGGCCTAACAATCCACAGTCAAGCGATTGCCAGGTACAATTCTTAAGGTGCAAAAAGCACGATTGAACTGTTTCAGGAAGGTTAGGTTAAAGTAAATCCTTCCTTTCAACATCAGTTAATTGAAACCCAGGACCCTCCCTCGGGACTAGGTCCGGAGGCAGCCAATGGTCAAGTGGTCGTATATTGAACAAGATATGTTTAGGTAGGGAAGGCAAAGCATGTAGATCAGCGATTAAACGTATCATCGAAAACTAAAAAAATAATCTCGTGATGGGGTGGGTTGTATTCTCGTTGCAGATCGTGGTATCTGGTTTCCCTTGGGCTCAGGAAAGTGAAACGGATTTTGAATTTGAAGTCGTTTTCTTTCTGAACGGTCCTTCCTCGTGTAAAAATTTGAAGTAATAGAGAATGACTAAAAACCATCAATTTAATTTGTAAGGTAGGGTTATTCGTTTTTAACCGGTAGGAAAATGAAACCATCAAGGTTTGTTTGGTTTGATGGTATAAATCTGTTCGTAATTTATGCTTTAAATCTGCAGACGAAGAGGAACGTGGTGGTGATTGGGTTTTGCAGGTGTTCAGCTGCGTACTTGGCAAAAATTTCAGAAACAAACCTGGGAGAGACGAGGAGAGAGCAGAGGAATAGTCAGCTAGATACCTATTGATAAGGGATTGAAAATGAAAACGCCCTGTTTTATTCGAAAGCAAATTGCAATTTATTGGGGGGTCCACTTTTTTTTCTTTTTTTATTTTTTTTAAATATCCGTAGAGGAAGTTAGTTAGGTTTTTATAAGGTAAGGCGAGGTCAGCTGCCGCCACTGGTTCTCGCCACCTGTTGTTGGGTTGGAGTAATGTTCACGAAAGTCTAGGCCTTTACCTTTACAAAATGAAATCATCCGAATGTTAGGGAAAGAGAAATAGAGACATTTATTTTTATTTAAGAGACGACGGAGAAAGTAGGGAGGGGAGGAAGGAAGCTGGTGTTTGGGAAGTGGTGGACAATTATTCTTAGGGGTTATATTCAAGCAAATGGTGATAGGTTATATTTATAGTTTCCACCCCAAACGTCCCTCAACAAAACATTGTTGGGAAGAGAGAGAGAGAGGAGCTACGTGTTGTTGTTTCAGTACTTGAAACTGGGGGTCGAGGTTTTTTCTAGAACAAAATGAATAAATGTTTTCTTTTCGTTAATTAAACGTTCCTACAAATGCATTCCTCGACTGTTCGCAAAAACTGAGCGAAAGCCGCTGACGATAGCCTTCCTTTTCTCCAGTTCGTCTAGAATCTAGATGATGGAATGTGGATGTAGGGATGATGGAAAAGGAGGTTCTTATGGAGGGGTTTTTCGAAAGTAACGTTGTTTCACAGCCAACTTGTTGGGGGCTTTTCCTTTTACAGTATTTTTATTCACTCAGAAATTTGCTTACATCATATATATATATTAATATATATATATAGATATATAGATTATTAGATATAATTAGATATATTTCCAAACTTAATGTATTTTTGCTCCCCCCCTTACACCCTGATATATTCCTTTTTAAATTATTTACCACACATGTGTTGAGAGAATAATATATAATATACTATATATATATAAATATATATATAGATTATATATATAGAAATACACACACATCCACAATACGCAACACACACACACCACACAACAAAATTACAGACATTTATTTCTAAAGCACAGTTGAACTCCAGGCTATGAGCACTTAGCACCAAAGACACGTTTATTACCATCCTTGAAGGAGGTGTTGAGGGGGGGGAAGCTTCGTCGCTGGTCTTTAATATTAATTTGTTCATTTTCAGGGCCGGAATAAGGGAACCCCCTACATTTTAAATTAAACAAACCCGTCTGGTTGGTACGCGTTCCGCTGGGATAGGATTGTGTTTTCGGTTAATATGATTAGCTGTGCTGGGGTGAAGGAACGCTTGTGGCCGTTTTGAAGTTGAATAGCCTGGGAGTGTGTTTTCGTGGGTTAATTTTTTTTTTTCTTTTCTTAGTTTTTTAATGAAAAGAAAGAGAGCTCTAGAAAGTTGACTCTGTCCCATCAGAAATTGGAAGTTTTCGATGGCATCAAGACAGGACTCTCTCCTTCTCTCTCATCTCTCTCTCTCTCTCTCTCTATCTCTCTTCTCTCTCTCTCATCTCTTCCTCTCACCCTCTCTCCTTCTCTCTCTCAAGGAAACAAAAGCTTAGATCTTGTGGGGTTCACCAAAAGAAATTTAAGATTTTGCATTTTATGTTGTAAAAGCTCAGGACACTCTCTCTCTCTCTATCTCTCTCTCTTCTCTCTCTCCTCTCTTCTTCTCTCCTCTCTCTCTCCTCCTCTTCTCCTCTTCAAGGAAAAGTTAGATCTGTGGTCACAAAGAACTTTAAGATTTTGCATTGTTTATGTTTCGTAAAAGCTAGACACTCTCTCTCTCTCTTCTCTCTCTCCCTCTCTTCTCATCTCTCTCTCTCCTCTCTCTCTCAGGGAAATTTGACTCTTAGCGCAATTCACTCTGTCCAACAGATGGATATAAATTTGTATAATTTGTTTTTTACAACTCCATCAGGAGGTTCCAATTCCTGTGGTCGTGCGGCGCCACGTCGGGTTGTTTCCGATGAGGTGCCAGCGCCAGAATCAGGCGCTGGCGCCCAAACAGGGCCTGCCATGCCGTCTGTGAATTTCATATTCAAGTGTACCGAGGTAATCCGTGGATTTCCATCTCGACCGTATAGTGGGATTTGCGTCTAGTTGTTGACGTCATGGCTTCCTCATTTTGTCGTTGCTCTTCCCTCACCCCCACCCCATTTTTCGTATATTTTTTATTTTGGGTCGTTTGTGCGCGCACGCTTTCGTATGGCTCTTTGCCACATGCTTAATAATTGCGCTTTTGATGTAATTGATTTATTCCGGCAAAATTTAGACATTTGGTTTGTATGAGGACTTGGAATCCATATTGATATGTAATTTTGCTATTTAATTTATAATGTAACTCTTTGCTATATAATTAGTTGTTTTGTATAGTCTGTATTTATTTTTTAAAAAATTAAGGTCGGGATCTGGGGTCGCTATGTTTTAAAATCAGTCGGCAAACTTTCTCTTCAACCCCTTTCGATTCTCTTTGAAGTATATGTCATTTTGCTGACACTTTTGTATGACTCGTTTATGGTCGGTAAATAAGTTAAGGTAGTAATGTTATTATTTTATTCATTGTTTCTGGGTAGTTAGTATGGAAATAAGAAAATTAAAAAAAAGGCTTAAAAAAAAGGCGGAACTTGCGGAACGAAATTCATTGAATGTTAAAAACATCTTAAGGCCAAGTGGCCCCCCCCCCAAATGAATAGGTACAATTAGCAACGGTTTTTTAGATTATCACAACAGGGAAACCTCTTTCATTTCATTTCTTTCCACATTGAAGGAGTTTGGTTACTTATGGCATTTGAAATCATACAAAGGACCAGGTGGCGCCTTAGGACGTTTGTTGCTTTTTCTTTGCGGGTCTTGTTGGTCTCTGAATGGCATTGGTTGCCAATTGTGCAGTTATTTTCAGTTAAAGAAATAAAGTAAAGGTAGGATTATTAATACGTTTTTTCGAGTAATGTCAGCGTCCCTAGGTTTTCCATTTTTCCAGGAATCCGCTAACTTAAGTTTCCAGTTTTCCTGGTATCTTTGCCCGTGGATTACCAGTTTTCCAGGTGTCAGTGCTCCTGGGTAGTCGGTTTTCAAAGTGCTTTTGGGTTTTCAGTTTTCCAGTTATTTTCGCCTTTAGGTTTCCAGTTTTCTAGGTCTCGGTGTCCTTGCATTTCCAGTTTTCCAGGTGTCATTGACCGTAGGTTTACAGTTTTCCAGGTATCGGTGACCTTGGTTTTCCAGTTTCCATGAATCTGTGCCCTTGCACTTCCAATTATCCAGGTATCAGTGGTCTTAGATTTCCAATGTTCCAGGTACGGTGCCCTTGGATTTCCAATTTTCCAGGTATCAGTGCCCTTGGATTTCCAGTTTTCCAGGCATCAGTGCTTTTGGATTTCCAATGTTCCAGGTATCAGTGCCCTTTGATTTCCAATTTTCCAGGCATCAGTGCTCTTGGATTTCCAATGTTCCAGGTATTGATGCCCTTGGATTTCCGGTTTTCCAGACATCAGTTCCCTTTGGTTAACAGTTTTCCAGGTATCAGTTGCCTTTGGGTTTACAGTTTTCCAGGCATCAGGGCCCTTTTTCGTTTTCAGGAGGGCATAAAGAAACTTGAAGGAGTTAAAGTGTGGAACGGGTAGAGGCCCTGGTGGGGGTTTAACAAGGACGATTCCATCTTCTCGAAATGGTGCTGTCGGCTGAAGGAAATTTTAAGAATGTCTTGGTGAGTTGTTCATTTCGCCTTATACCGCAATGAAATACCGACAGTTTAGCGGAGGGAACAAGCAGCCGTGAGGGGGCAAAGAAAACGTCCCATTATGCTCGTGGACGTGTGGTGAATAGGTGTGTGAGGCCAAAAAATGATGAAGTATATATTGTATTTCCTCTTTCATTACCAGTTGACTTTTTTTAAAACAAAATGTCTTTGTCATTAATCCAGTCTTCTGACATCCTTTCCTTCATCCTCTTCTGTAATTTATTTGTCCATGCTGTTTAAAGAATTATCTCTTCTTCTCCTCCTCTCTCTCTCTCTCTCTATTCTCTCTCTCTCTCTATCTTCGCTCTCCTGGAAATAAAACCTTATTTGCCTACTGTTTTAGTCGTCCGTCTTTTGCAATCAACCAGGTCTCTGACATCCTTTCCTCACCCTTCTGTAATGTTTTATTTTCATGCTGTCAAAGAATCTCTTCTCTCCTATCTCTTCTCTCTCTCTCTTCCTCTCTCTCCTCCTCTCCTCTCTCCTCTCTCCTCTCTGGCACAATTTGTTTGTCCTGTCAGCCAAGAGAGCAAACAAAGGACTTTTGAGAATGGCAATTGTCAGGGGTTTGCCCAAAACATTTCCAAGGTTAAGGCAGATAATTGTCTTATGTCCGGCCACTGTCTGATGCTCCCTGGGTTATTCAAGGTTAAGCCGCGTCGTTTATGACATCCCCCTTTCTGTTTTTCTTAGAGGATTTTTATTTCTGCTTTCTTTTTTTTTCACAGGTGAAGTACGATTAAAGCAGTTGCTGGCTGAGTGCGACGGTTTTAATTTTAATGGGAAAACTTTTGTATTACTGGTTTTTAAGCGTGGTAGGATTTCACGTTTATATCCAAATTATTCATCCGTGTGTTATTATATAGATACACTATATTATATAATAATATATAAATTTAAAATTTAAAATATCTAATATTGATGTATAATATATATATATTATATATTATATATAGATATATATCTATATATATATAATTATTTATAGAGTAGAGGAGAGAGAGGACGGAGAGAGAGAGAGAGAGAGAGAGATGACGATGAGAGATGAGAGAAGAGCAGCAGCAGCCAGCATTGAAGCATGAATAATAAAAAGTACAAGATTGAACTGATAATATTCTAAGTTATCTGGCGGTGCAACTCCCGTGGCCCCACCGACACCGAAAACAAAAACCCGAGAGAAGAGATTGAGGTAGGGTAGCACTCTCTCTCTCTCTCTCTCTCTCTCTCTCTCTTTTCTCTCTCTCTCTCTCACTCTCCTCTCTCTTGGCACAAGGAGCATTACTTTTGAAACAGTTTGATTAGATAATTTAATTAAATTGTATAGCACTGATACTGGTTATTAAATGTTTTATATTATTGGAAAATAATAAAATAAATTAAAATTATGGCCGTTTTGTAATCTTGTTCGAGCTGTGATTGGAAAAAAATATACTATGAAAAACGTGTTTTGGCTGAAATTCATTAGTAAAATCTAGTAAAACCATTCCCATTACGAACAAACCCCGCAAATTGATAATTTAGATTATATTTTAACCTCGAGGAATTGAATTTCATCAATTCCGAGTTTGTTAAAACTTAGAAAAATTCCGTCAAACTTGAATCCTTGACCATCCAACACCATACCAGCTCACCATTTTCATTCTTCATAGACTTCACCCGACCGAAGTGCGTTTAATGACTGCTAATTTGACTCAGAAGTTACTAGTTAATCCACCTTCTCTGCAGCCTTTGTTTTTAAGAGATCGTTTTTAAAAACGGTTCTAGACTTGGTTTAAACCACCGGTGTTGGCGGAACATTTCACGCCATGGGCTTCTAGAAATGCACTGTGAGGAGCAATGGGGGGGAGGGGGGGGTACGTCGGGGAGGGAGGGTGTTAAGGTATTCTTAGGATAGTCCCTGGAGTGTATAAGAGGTAGTTTGCAATTACATTTGGCAACAGAATGAATTATTTGTTTGCTCTGTTTCCCTGGCAACCGTTTTTTTTTTTTTTCACAGAGTTAGAAAGGGTATTGTTTTTTGTTTTTTTTCTCTTTCCTTTGCATCATTTTTTTTCACGAGTTTCAGAGGGTTGATATTTCTTTATGTTGTTGACTTGAAAATATATGCTTCTTCTTTTATTGGTAGTTATTTAAATTTAAAAAAAGGAAATGGACAAAACGGTTTAGGAATAGAGGAGGATTTTTGTCTCTTTTTCTTTGGCCAATTCTTCTCTCTATCTCTCTCTCTATCCCTTCTCTCTCATCTCTCATCTCCTCTCTCTCTCTCTTCTCTCTGCTCTCCAGAATACAAGAGTTGTATTGTTTCAAGATGATAGAGATATTTTTTGTATCGGCACTTATTCAGTACCTGGATATATACAGTATTATATATATATATTATAATATATATATATATAGATATATATATATCATATATAAGTTTATGTATTTGAAATACATTATATAGTATTATTTCTTTTAAAAATACATGTATAAGGGCGGGAGGGGTTATATTAAAGCAAACACTATACAAAAAAATTGCAGGCCATTCCGTGGATTAGTGGAGTTAGCACAGGACCTCAATCTTCCTTTACAGCGAGGGATGGCCCCCACTTGAGTAAGGGGAATTTTCATATTGGTTTCCCCCCGGATCTTTCAAGGTTCGCAGACGGAACGCTTATTCTAAATGCTTCGAAGGTGGAGGAAGAAAAGGTGGGTCCATTATGAAACAATTACGAAACATAACATGAAAATTGTAATAGCCATCAATGCCGTCTTAACTTAATTCTAAAATTGCTTTGCCTTTTTTTATTTATTAATGTTTTTTTTTTTTTGGACACGCTTGGTCACCCCCCCCCCCCCCCCCCCCCCCCCTACCAAAAAGACCATTAAGCTCCCCAACTTCGAAAGAAATTTGAAGAAATCGTGATGTCCGCAGGTAGCGGGCAAACGAACCGCCGGTTACCATAATCAGGATTTTGAGAAG
>NC_087215.1:17549891-17667790 GCF_015104395.2 Macrobrachium nipponense | reverse complement strand
CAGGCACGAGAAGTCAAGCAGACGCGAGACTTCTTTTAGACGTGAGAGAGAGTCGGTTCACTCTATGAGCCCCTCTCCTAGTAGGAGTTTGTCACCAGTAAGAGAGAGAACGGGATGAAGATCCTCTCGTTTTTCAGTCCAGATTCTCCACAAGGTGGAGAAGGAGATTCGGAAGAAGAGGTGACGGGAGAGAAGGAGTCTCGAACATATAAAGTTCTGACTGACCTTCTTTACGAGAATACGGAGATTCTTTAACTCCTGCCGCTCTCCTTCGCCTCGATCACTGTTTTCGAGTGCGATTGTGCCTAAGTCTTCGTAGGTCTTGAAGATGAGACCTACGATCTCTATGAAGAGAGCGCTTCAGTCCTTAGACAAATGGATGTTGTCTAAGAAGGATCTGGGCAGGACCACCTTCTGTATGCCTCCAGCCATACTTTCTGGCAAGAGAGGTTTCTGGTACCGAACTGGGGAGAACATGGGCCTTTCTCTTCCAGCGGCAGCCGAAGCGGACTTTTCAACCTTGGTTGACTCGTCAAGGAGACACGCTTTGAATGGAGCTCGCGTGTCTTGGGCTATTTCGGAGACGGATCATCTCCTCAAGGGACTCTTCCATATTTTGGAAGTGTTTAATTTCCTAGACTGGTCCCTTGGGGTGATGTCTAAGAAAGCTCATGACTCGGATGGTCTTGACCCCGAAGTCATTCTGAGTATTCTTGCTTGTATTGACAAGGCGGTACAAGACGGATCGGGAGAAATCTCCTCTCTTTTCGGAGCAGTACTCCTTAAGAGAGGAGATTTTTTAGTTCATTCCTAACCAAGGCGGTTTCTCCCTCACAGAGAGCAGCCCTGGTTTTCGCTCCCATGTCTGACTTCCTGTTTCCTTCTCAGTTAGTGAAGGACATTTCTCGATCACTGACTGAGAGGCGACTCGGGATCTTCCTCCTGCAAACTGCAAGGAAGGAAGAAGAGACCTCTTGTTTTCTGTTGACAAGAAAGGACTGACTTCTACGGTTCAGCCCTTTCGAGGAGGGCCTCTCTCCAGAGCTACCTCTAAGAGAAGAGGTCTTGAGAGGAGAGGTAAGGCTCCTTCCCGTCCCTTTAAGAAAGGGAAGTGAGACAGACAGCCTCCAAACACCAGTGGGGGCCAGGCTTCTCGAATTTGCAGACGCCTGGTCACTCATAAACTCAGACGCCTCTTTCCATGTCCATAATCAGGAAGGGATATCTTATCCCCTTCCAAGACAGTCCTCCACTAACGACCAGTTCCGCGGGAACTGTCAGCCAGATACAGGGACCCTGTACTGAGGGAGACTCTTCGTCTGATGGTGAATCAATGTGGGACAAAAGAGCTATAGAACTGGTTCTAGAGCAAAACTCTCCGGGGTTTTACAATCGGCTTTTCCTGGTTGCGAAAGCCTCGGGGGGCTGGAGACCAGTTCTAGATGTCAGCGCTCTGAACAAGTTCGTTCGAAAGGAGAAGTTCTCTATGTGGAGACTTCGGCCTCAGTCCTGGCGGCGTTACGTCAAGGAGATTGGATGGTGTCGCTGATCTCCAGGACGCCTATTTTCATGTCCCGATTCACCCTTCGTCGAAGAAGTACCTCCGTTTCATGACGGGGGGAAGGATCTTTCAGTTCAGGGCCTTGTGTTTCGGCCTATCCACAGCTCCTCAGGTCTTCACAAGCCTGATGAAGAATGTGGCGAGGTTTCTTCACCTCAAAGGCGTTAACGTCTCTCTATATTTGGACGATTGGCTCATCAGGGCCAGAACGGAGAGACAGTGTTTGGAGGACCTTTCTTTGACCCTAGACTTGATAAAGGCGTTGTGACTACTTGTGAACCTCGAGAAGTCACAGCTGATTCCCAGACAGAACTTGGTCTATCTGGGGATTCAGATGGATTCTCGGGGTTTTCGAGTATTTCCTTCGCAAGAGAGAATCGTGAGAGGCTTGGAAAAAGTCTCTCTCTTCTTAGGGAAAGAACGAACTTCGGCGAGGGAATGGTTAAGCCTACTAGGCACCCTTTCCTCGCTCGAACAGTTCTTTCCTCTAGGAAACTACATCTTCGCCCTCTTCAGTTTTTCCTAAGGAGATCTTGGAACTGGAAGACAGGGACTTCTCTCGACAGTTTTCTCCTTCCAATGGAGATGAAACCACACCTGCAATGGTGGTTGTCCCCTCTAAAAGAGAACAAGGGAATTTCTCTGGAAAGTTCCGAACCCAAGGCCGAGTGTTGTATTCCGACGCATCGGAGAAGGGTTGGGGAGCAACACTAGACCGAGAGAAGTGTCAGGCACCTGGAAGGCAGCACAGGTGTCCTGGCACATAAATTGCCAAAGAACTTCTAGCAGTTCACTTAGCGCTAAAGTTCTTCGAACCCTTTGTGACGAACAGTGTGGTCCAAGTGAATGTGGACAACACTACAGCCCTGTCCTACATTCGGTAGCAAGGAGGAACACACTCAGTGTCTCTTTACGAGATAGCAAGAGATCTGCTAATTTGGGCCTCACAAAGAAACATCGCCCTCCTAACAAGATTTGTTCAGGGGACGAGAAACATCAGGGCGGACAGACTGAGCAGGAGAAGCCAGGTCCTTCACACAGAATGGACTCTTCATTCAGAGGTGTGTCAGAGTCTTTTGGGATCTTTGGGGCGGGACTCCTCACGTAGATCGTTCGCCACATTCCTTTCCAAAAGGCTGAGTCTTTTGTCTTTTGTTCAGTGGTGGAAGACCCAAGAGCTCTCGTGGTCGACGCCTTCCTGCTGGACTGGTCTCATGTGGACGTGTACGCTTTCCCCCTTTCAAAATCCTGGGACAAGTGTTGAGAAAGTTCGTAGCGTCCAACGGGACAAGGATGACCCTGATAGCCCCGTTTTGGCCAGCACAAGATTGGGTTTTGCAGAGGTGCTGGAGTGGACAGTAGACTTCCCAAGATCCCTTCCAAAAAGGATGATCTTCTCAGACAGCCACACTTCGAGAGGTTTCATCAAAACCTCCCCGCTCTCGCTCTGACTGCCTTTCGACTATCGAAAGACTTGTCAGAGCGAGGGGGTTTTCCCCTCGCGAAGCTGCAAGCGCTATCGCTAGAGCCCGCAGAGCTTCCACTAGACGAGTCTATCAGTCGAAGTGGGAGGTATTCAGAAGGTGGTGTAAGTCTAAGAAGTTGTCCTCCTCCAGTTACCTCTATAACCGAAATCGCCGATTTCCTGTTGTTCTTGAGAGAGGTCTCTCATTTGTCTGTATCGACAATCAAAGGATACAGGAGCATGCTGTCGGCAGTATTTAGAAACAGAGGCCTAGACATTGCTGACAATAAAGATCTTGCATGACTTGATTAGATCGTTTGAAACGACAAAATCGAAGGAACTAACTCCACCCAGCTGGAACCTGGACGTAGTTCTCAAGTTCCTTTCGTCTGACAGATTTGAGCCTCCCCACGTAGCTTCGTTCAGGGATATAACAAGAAAATGTTCTGTTTCTCCTATCTTTGGCGACAGCCAAAAGAGTTGGCGAACTTCATGCCCTAGAAGATGAAGTCGGCTTTAACAAAGACTCGGCCTTTTGCTCGTTTAGAACTCTGTTTCTAGCGAAGAATGAAAATCCATCAAATCCCTGGCCCAAGAGATTCGAGATCAAAGGCTTATCAAGTCTAGTAGGGAGAGAAAACAGAGAGGTTCTCATTGCCCGGTAAGAGCCTTGAAGTCTTCTTACAAAGAAAGAAAACAAATGGGAGGCTCTAGACAAAGTCTTTGGTGTTCGATTAAGGACCCCCACAAGAATCATGTCTAAGAACGCATTAGCTTTCTTCATTAGGAGCGTCATTACGGATGCTCACAAGTTCTGTCCTGACGACTCTTTTCCGCTTTTAAGAGTAAAAGCCCATGAAGTTAGAGCAGTGGCGACGTCTCTCTCTTTCAGAAGAATATGTCATTAAAGAAAATCATTGACGACATATTGGAGGTGCAATTCAGTTTTTGCATCTCACTATCTTAAAGACGTTCGCAGTGACCTACGAGAAATGTTTTTCTCTGGGACCGTTTGTATCGGCGGATACAATACTGGGTACGGGAGCAAACACCATCCTTAAATTTGACATACCTTCTACTAGATATGTTTCTTTAGATTCCTGCTGACAAAGAGGGCTTGGTGCTGCACTGGCGGCCAGTCACTGTTGTTCAGTAAGGAACTCTTGTGATCTTTTAGGGGAGTATTAAAAATTTTTTTTTTGAGAAATTTTGTATAAATGAGTTTTTCGTTTCGAGTTATGGTTTGTTTGTTATGAGTTCGGGGATAACTCAGAGCAATTCTATATACTAACATGGTGGTTAGGATCAGGTGGTCGGGATTGGTTATGCTCCTTCACAAGGTGTGTTGTCATAGAAGTGGTCCAGTACCCATTGACAAAGTCCTTTTAGGCTCTGCCGAGTAAGCGGTTCTTATACCCATCGACAGACCCACAAGAACTCTAGCCATAGATCTAATATCTCGCTAAAGTCTTGAGGTGATGCAGACTACCGGGCTACAGCCACGAAGTCTACCACCTATCAGGTAGGAACCAAGGTTTTTTCTTTTATAACCTACACATATGTTGTTACCTGTCTATTCCATATTAGCTGTCTCTGACCCTCCACCAAAGGGTGCCAATCAGCTATGTATATATCTGACAGGTAAGTTCATTGTATGAAAATGATATTGTTATAATACAATAAAGTTTCATACATACTTCCTGGCAGATATATACGAATTAATGGCCCACCCAGCCTCCCCGCAGGAGACAGGTGGAAGAGAGAAAATATGATAGAAAACGGGAATGGTTCTTAGTCCTGCCGCCCAGGCAGGCAGGTAGATCACCTGACCTACCGGTAGTCGAAGTGGCGCGAAATTTGAATTTCTGTCGGGGACGACGGAGTCTTAGCTATGTATATATCTGCCAGGTAAGTATGTATGAAACTTTATTGTATTATAACAATATCATTTTCCTTCAAACAGCTAAGAATTAAAAGCGCTTGAAGTGCGAGCTTTTAACAATTCTTGTTCTTTCCATAACAATATGTCGTGAGAGTCATATTAGCTGTAATAACGGGAGATGCAACTCTGTGTTGACTTCTCTTTGCACGAAGGAGATCAAGTGGGCCTATGAGAGATCCTTCTCTCTTTGTTATACGTGTCCACGGATGCGTTGCTGGGATAGGGAGCCGACACTGATCCTTAACTAGTAAATTAAAATTTTTTTTTAATTTTAACTTTAAATAAGTGTATTATTTTCTGAGGTTATTTTGAAATGAGTTTGGGGATAGCTCTTTTCAAATTAAATTAAGCACAAACCCTGTGTAGGATCAGGTGATCGGGATCGGTGTTGTGCTCCTTAAATTATGCCAATAGGCATTGGTGTATTGTCATGTAAGTGGATAAGACCCCATTGACAAATGACCACTAGATTCTGTCAAGTAAGTGGATAAGACCCATTGACAGATCTACAAGAACTCTTAGCCATAGGTCACATCCTCGCTGAGGCTCTTGAGACGAAGCAGACTACTAGCAATAGCTAGGAAGTCGACCCTTCGTCTAAACACATAGGAACCAAGGTTTTATTTATTTATTACCTACAACGTATGTTGTTTACCTGTCTATTCAGTAATAGCTGTTCTTTTACCCTCCACCAATGGTGTGAATCAGCTATGTATATATCTGACAGGTAGTTGAATGTATAAAAATGATATTGTTATAATCAAATAAAGTTTTATACATACTTACCTGGCAGATATATACAATTAAATGGCCCTCCCAGCCTCCCCTCAGGAGACAGCTGGAAGAAAAATTATGAATTAGAAAACGGGTATGGTTCCTATTCCCGCCACCCAGCGGCGGGGGGTAGATCACCTGACCTACCTGCCGCGTGTGCCGCAAAATAGTAATAGCTATGTATATATCTGCCAGGTAAGTATGTATAAAACTTTATTGTATCATAACAATATCATTTTGTCTTTTTTTTTATTTTACATTTCTTTTTACTTTTTTGTACTTTACGTAATTTCAATTTCTTCACCAACGAATGGATGTCAGTCCATTTACGGAATTTTTCGAACCACCCATGAGAAGCCTTGAACTCTGGGGTTGCCGTTGATGTCCCCTCTCCACCGTTGTCTTCAGCTTGGGCAATCAAATCGCCGAAAATAGCGCTGGCCTTCTGGCAGATTGCCGTCTCAGTTATCGTATCGCCATTGATTTCTTTGTCCTCGATCCATACAAGAAGCAGCCTTTCCATTTCATTATGCACATGGCTCCTCTTGTTGGACAAAATAGTCATGCCCTTGGAAGGTGTAGCTGCTTTGATGGCTTCCTTCTGCTTAAGGATGGTGCCTATCGTTGACGGATTTCGGCCGTATTCCTTAGCAATCACACTCAACCGCAAGCCAGCTTCATACTTTTTTATTATCTCCATTTTTGTCTCCATAGAAAGCATTCTCTTCTTTCTGTGAACTTCAGCAACTTTCTTGGTACCCATGACTATACTGTACGTAATTAAGTTATGTAGTATGTATACTAATTAGGTTCTCACACAACATGATAAAGTAGCACAACGAAATCACTAACGAATTTACGTTACTAAACGAAATCGTTGGACCGAACGAATGCCGCATGCGTATGATGAAGATGTTGGCACGAAGAGGCCGAGATAGGTACACCACCACGTACGTTAAGATGCATGATGGGAGGGATGCTGTCCAATAGGAGAGAAGGATCTCATGGCAGTGACTAGCATCAGGAACCAATGGGAGAGCAGGAGGATGGTGGCGAGTCTACTAGTACTAAGATGGCGGCGCGCGGCGCGAGTTTCAAAATTGTTATCCGGGCAAATCTCGGACTTTCAGAAACCTTTCGTATCTTGAAAACTTTTCGTATGTAGAGCCGTTAAATTTTTCGCATTGGCTTTCGTATCTCGAGTTTTTCGTAAGTTGAGCCTTTCGTATCTTGAGGTACCACTGTACTTGCCAATCTCCTTACATGGGTAATATCAGAAAATCTGCCTACCTAGAGAAAGTGGTTAGCACTATTGAAATCAATGAAATTTTTGCATTGTAAGACTGCAAATACATATACAGAGCAGTTCCAAAACCCTGTGATGATTGTTAAATTCTCAGAAGTTTGAGAACGCGGTGACGTTTTCATCAGTAACTCCATGGCTTCCCACAAGTGCCAGCACATTACTAACAACACGGAAGTGGAAAAACATTGTTTATAATTTCACAGGACCTTCATCACATTAATCGTACTATAGTAAACTACACAAAATAACCAATTGAGTGTGAAATGTAAATATTGTAATGGACTTCGTACGTTTCAAGTATTTTTACATCTTGGATGCTCATGCTATGGTAAACTTTTGAATATTGGGTTACTGTACAAGAGTACCAAAGGAGGTAAAAGATAACTGCATAATATTTGTTCACATTGCATACAAGATAATGAGAAATTGCTATGGACAGCAGAGATGCAGAGGCTACACATTTAATTATCACAAGGCATTCACCGCTGGTACATAAAATTACTATATAGAATCTGACAATACGTAAGATTGTGTGATAAGGTTGCATAGGAGAAACACTCAACTCTTAAGTTAGACCTCGCTTCAACGTATCTCAACTTCTCAAGTATGCCAAATTCTTTATTGCAAGGTGTTAATTTAAATTGTTTTGTTGCAGCATAATGTATTTAAAAGTTTTCAAGAATTTATATTTATTGATGTCATCTTTTGATTACTTTTTCTAGATAGAAAGTGAAGAAGAGGAAGAGGAGCCTCAACCTGATGAGAATGAGGCACCAAAGCCAAAGCACTGTGAGTCTAAATCCCATTTGTTGCACATTATTTTCAAAATCATATAATGTGTAAACATAAAATTCATGTAGAATATTGAAATGTTTTAAGTTCAATAGTTTTTAAACAAAATATGTTTTGAATTATGAATTTTTTTTATGTAGATTATAAGATTTTTTAGATTAATAAATTTACACGATAATGCTAGTTTCCCGTTTGAAAAGACGGTAAGATCTTAAATTTTATCCACCAATACCCTTGTGTTTGGTTAAGGATAGACAGAATCAAGTTGCTGGAAATAATTAGGGAAAGTACAGTACAGGGAACATTTTGTTTTACTTGACAATGCATCCACCTTGTTCATTATGTTAAAAACATACTGTTTCAAAGTGATCATAATTTTATTTTTGATTACAAAAGTAATTTCATGAGACCCATTGTTAATTATTGAAATCTGAAACGTGTAACTGCAGTAGAGTTCTGCCATTTTAGGAATGTAGCATTCAAAAATAGTTTAGACTGCTGTAGTTGCCTCTATCAGTCTATCATTTTAAAGTTTCAGGTTCTGTTCAGTAAGGAAACTAAACATACTAACGTCAAATCCATCATAGCTAAGCCTCATTGGGTAATTATTGAAACGGAAATAAAATTTATGTTGGTAATGATGTATGTCATGGTAAAACCAAATCTCCATCACATTCATACCTTCCCTTCCAATTAGCACACATCTCTTAACCATAGCAAGAAGTATCATGAATATTGTGGTACGTAGTTGGAACAGGAACCCCTAGCTACTGGGGGATTCAGAGCACTTAACAGCCTGAAATTTTATTCACAGTCTGCTCACTTTAACCAGCCATTATGTATCAAGAAGCATGAATATTTATTTTTTAATGCTCAAGTTAAGGGATCAACTTTATTTAAATTTTGTAGATGGTTCAGATGTTACTTAGTTTTTTAGTTGATAATTTTTTAAGATATATTTTTTAAATCTGAGCAACCATTCTTATATCAGCATAGCTATCAGACTCTAATCTGCTCATTTTAATTATGGGACTTACCCAATAATTATGTAGATAAGAGTTTCACTCACAGCTATATAATTGGTAAGTATATAAAACTCTGTTTTATTATAAAAATGTCATTTTTTTATGTAAGTTACTTGGCATTATATACAGAAAAAGATAATTTTTAGAATATTTTTAGTTGTTTAGAGTCACTTATTTTGTGATGTTTATGATTACAGATGACCAGGATTGTGACATTTCATCTCTTGAAGCGCCTACTTTTACCACATTGGACAGGGGCCCTCCTGCTCCCATGCTTCGGCTCACCTGGGACCATCCCGTGAATCTCATTGGAGAAAAGGTGCTTTCTCCAAGGATACACATTTGTGATTCCTGTAACAAACCTATTTTGATATATGGGAGGATGGTAAGTCTTGATGGTCAGTGGTCATTTGTTGCATAAGTTAATTCTAGTGAAAGGTTATATATTCCCATTAAGTACACTGTTGGTATGGATAGAATTAGATGCTTATTCTAGTTTGGTGCTAAATAGTTTGGTGTTCCCATTTTAGCCATTTTCTGTGTGACTTTTTATTCTCCAAAACGCCCAATACCATTGAAGTAGACATCTCTTTGCTTCATTGCCTCCCTTCTTGGTACAGTCCAGCCAAAATAAAATAAAAATTAAATTTCCACTTAGTATGGCCATACTGTAATTTTTTGCAATTTTTCCTCTTGGATACAAACCGTTGTTTATTTACATGCAAGTTTCTCACTCCATACATTAATTGATTTGTTGGCTATAGTACCTAGCTGAGGGACAGTAAAACTTAAGTGTAGTAGCTGGACATACAGTAGCTAAGTTGCAAAGAGGGATTAGTTTTTCAGTGCATCAGTTAATAACTTTGCTGCCATTTCTGAATCTTTGTCCCAAGAGATTTCAGGGAATGTCTTTGCTCTTTTGTTGACTGCATTTCACAAATAGTAGTAGTGTAAAAAAGATCTAACAGCAGGGCTGGCTGGCTTGAGTTTGGTAGTCTGCTGGTAAGTGCCCTTACAAAGAGGTAAAGGAATCCCCAGTTTACAATGGATTTGGCTTACGACATTCTAGGTTATGACACTTTTCAATTATATTTATCAGAAATTATTTCCAGGGTTGCGACACTTGCAACAACAATCTAACGGAAGAAATATAACTCCAAAAATGCAAAATAATATTTGAATGTTTTTTTTTTATGAAAAATGCAGTAAAAATGTAGTTTACATCGTTTTCAATACACCCAAGGCATTAAAAATAAGGTTTTCTTAGGATTTTGACAATGTTCTGGCTTACGACGTGTCTCAAGAACGGAACCCTATTTGTAAGTTTGGGATTGCCTGTATGTGTGTGGTATCTAGGTCACTTCTTTATCTGAACACAACTTCAGATATTCTGTTGCAAACAGAAAACACATTTAATATTGTAACCTTGCTGAGTGAGAGTGTTTATTTTTAAGAATTATTATCCATGATAGTTTTCTTTATTTCAGATACCTTGTAAGCATGTGTTTTGCTTGTGCTGTGCTCGAAGAGAAGACCGTGTCTGTGCAAGATGTGGGGAAGAGAGTTCGAGTAGAACAACTGGGGCTTTGGAACAGTTTTCATGTGCACATACACTATAAATAAAGCTGTTTGTAAGCGAACGTATCTCTCACAGCGAGACTTACAGGTATGACATTTATTATTATAAGATATTTACAATAAGCCTTCATGCGTCATGACATTTATTTTCTTGGTTTTGGTAATAAGATAGAATATCTATTGATAATAAAGAAACTGAAGAGTGCGTGTATATATGTTTGTGCTTCATATTGGATAGGTAGGTTCTGTCATTTAATTCATAGTCATACATATTGAAAACATAATTGAGACCTTTGACTATGCTTTGGTGAAGAGAGAGGTTAGTTAGGTTTTACAGTGTGTTTACCTTTGGTTTTTATTTTGAATAAAGTTGTATGAGGGCCATTTCAGAGATGCATTTGCTATTGGCCCAGAATAAGTCTGAGGCTTGAGTATTTAGAGGAAATTTGTATACATGAAGCCAAAGTTAACAGTACACATTTCTTTATTTGGCTGGTTAACCATGATAGCATGACCATTACAAACTTGTAAGACCAAAGTCTTTGTGAACAATGTATAAACCACACTGCTAAAATATGGTTTGGTATGATTTGTATAGAGTTCAGTGTTTCTTATGAAATTTTAAAACTTGGGAAGATATAATATCTTTGCATATTTTTTGCCCTTATTTGAATGGCATAATCTAATTTCATAGATTTTATAGCATTACTTGGCATGAAACTCATTTTTGTTTTGAAAATTTTATCGTACGCACAAGAATGTCTGAAAATGATTTATATATAGTAAATATGATAGCACAATCAATGTTATATAAGTAAGAAAGAATAACGTTAAATAATAAAATACTGTGTAGTAATAATAGTAGCACTAACATTCAAGGTATAGGTACTATACAGTGTTAATTATCAACATTTTAGATAAAGAGATGATAGTGCAGTACAAGAATATGTATCGGTTTTTTTTACTCATGTAGGATAATGGGATGAGCAGGAGCTTTTAAACATGTTATTTAAATTATAGGCTCACATTGATCATCGTCACATGAAAGTACCAGGAACAAGTAGTCATACAAAAGAAGAAGTTAAAGAGGAGCGTATCAGTCATCGAGATCCCAGAGGCGAAGGACGAGAGCAGAGAGCAGATCCAAGGAGTGATACACGGCAAGATCCAAGAGCTATGACAGACCCTAGAGTTGGAAAAGAAAATTATGAACATCGTGAGCCTTACCCTGCCCAATTTGCTCGGCAAGGTTCGGGGACCTTTACCAGTCCCCACTCACAGCCTCACCAGTCTCCATCAAGTCATCAAGGAGCAACACATCATATATCGGCTATACCCGTAATGACGACACCCAGAACTAACCTCATCACCGTACCCATTCAAGACCCTCCTGAGCACTCCCCTCATTCAACCTTCCAGCATTCTACTCCTACACACCCTCCACCCCACTTACCCCCAAATCATCCTCCCCCAACCCATAACTTCACAAGTCCACCCCCTGCTCACACACAGCCTCCTCCCAGCCACTCACAACCACCACCTTCTTATTCAACTTCTTTCACTACTCCATACACAACCCAGACCCCTCAGTTTACATATCCACCCAATCCATCTGCACCACCTCCACCAAATCCTAATGTTCCTCCCCCTCCATATACAAATGTAGCACCTACTGTTCCACCTCCCACAACATATGGGAGTCAACCACAATATGACAGTCAGTACACATCAACCCAATGGTCAACACCTCCACAAGCTCCACCCAGTCACCCACCTGGACCTCCACCTCATCATGCACTACCTCCGTCGTCTCAATCCAACCAATATTACCGGAAAAGTTTTAAATTTTGAGGGACTGTTTGTGCATGGGAGCAAGATTGCAACACAAATATGTTGTGTACCAGTGCTATTCACAGTGTACAAATGTGACAAATTATTTTGTCTATACATGGCGTACAAGTAATATCAATTGGTACTGTAATCCAGTACCTAATTATAGACTGATTTTATTATAGTTATATATAAAGTGCACCATTTTTACACATTGAATCATATCTTTTTGAGACTGCTAACAATTTTGTTGTAGTAGAGAATTGTGCCACATTTTTTATTTTTTGCAGTGAATGTGTTGGATGCAACATAAATTAGACTGGCTTACAGAATTGATTGTTCTCTTATTTTTTATTATTACCAAATTTCCACTGTTTGGTAAGGCAAAGTTCTCCCAAAAACCAAAAATATGAATGTGCATACTATTGACAGTGTAAAAATATTTTTCATTTTGCAATAACTTTGGGGAAATATGACAATGATGTGGCATACTTTCATTATAAGTAAATAGTAAATGTAACTTATGTATTATTGGAAATTTTAGAACCTGTAATATTGAAATTTCTTTTTGAACTTTTTTCTACTTAACCCTTATACAACATAGAGTATTACCATATAGTATACATAGCCCTGCGGTTGTGTTGTATCTCATTGCCATTCCAGATGACCCTACGTCACCAATGCTTTTTGGAGCTCTGAAAAGGTCAGCAATACTACTTTTAAAATAAAAAAATATACATATGAGGCTTGTCACTTCGATGCATCTCTAAACTGAAGAATTTCTGGAGGTGGCAAGTTCAAAGAAATTCAGGCCCCCAGCTAGGTGAGGTGGGTTGTTTTGGGGCCAACCAGTGCCATTTCATTTATCACTGAAGCAAAGTGCAGATACACAGGCTTAGTAAGCATGTATCCTTTAAATGCACTCAAGTCAACTCTGAACACCTGTGGGGCTGTTGCCAAATCCAAAGCAGAGCTTTGAATCGCCTTCTCTGATGGAGGCCAACCTGTCATATAGTTTTGATTTCGAGCCAAGTTTGAAGGATAAACTCATTCAACAGGGTGATAAGAGATTGGTGTCCAGTTGCCATTCGCCTTGAGCTAAGTTTGAAGGATAAACTCATTCGCCTTCTCCAAACAGAGGAGCTACTTTACAACCCTGGAGATTGATAGTCTACAACTTCCATTAGATTCTTTGCCAAGATCCCTCCCTCTTCTGCCAACAGGGACCAAAGGAAAATTTTGAGGATCCTGGAGGTTAGGTCGGAAACAGTATCGGTACTTGAGATTCATGGGACTAATGGTCCTTGATGGTTAGTGACCCCAAGTTAGTTTGTTTGTATGGCGTTTTTACGTTGCATGGAACCAGTGTTTATTCCGAACCACGTCGAGAGTGAACTACTGTCACCAGAAATATGCATCGCTCACCCTCAATGGAATGCCCAAGAATCAAACTTGCAGTCGCCAAGGCCATACCAACCACGCCAGCAAGGCGTTCCAAATTATGTTTGGTGTCACCAGGGAATAACCTCCTTAACGACAACCATTTCCATTGCAAATGTGGCCAACTCATTCCTCACAGGGAAGGTTGAAGAGAAAAACAGCTGGTGCTCTGAAATTTTAATATTTCAGATTGTCATAAATTACCAATTTGTCCATATAACCTAGATTTTTTTTCTCTCTCTCTCTCTCTCCCCATGGGCTCCACCCTCCCCCCAATAGTAGCCAGGTCTCATTACCATGGAATTAAACTAGTGTATTGAGTATAGCCAACTGTGGCTACTTATACAACCTGCAGAGTTCCTTGTTGGATGAGTGGGTTACACGCTTGCCTACCAATTTGGTAGGCCAAGTTAACTTCAACGCGGAACCACAGGAGTTTATTTCTGGTGATTAGAAATACATTTCTTGATAGTATAATGTGGTTTGGATCCCACAATAAGCTGTAGGTCCATTTGCTAAGTAAACAATTGGTTTCCAACCACATATATCTAATCCATCGGGCCAGCCCAAGGAGAGAAGTTAACCAGCTCAGTGGTCTGGTTACACCAAGATGTACTTAACTTACACTATCTGCACGAGGTAGAGTTTCTTAGCAAGGAAGGAACTGCTGAACATTCTTTCCATAGGTACTATTTTGGGAATTAAAGGAGGAATAAGAATATGTTGAAAAACAACTATTTATTAACTGAAACCGTGGCTTAATGGATGGTACCATAGGGTAAACATCACAATGTTCAAGTCCTGAGGTTCTGGGGTACAGTGTGCAAAATTAAATATGAAAATACAGTATACTATTACACATTTCTCTGATAGGACAATCGCAGAACACTAAATTTTCATACCGTGTCACTTTACATAAGAAAAAGGCATTCTTAAATACTTTTACTCAAGTTAACCACAACTGAATGATCCTTCGGATTTCATACAGCCATTCCTACTCTTCACACAAATATTTCATCAAATGAAGTTAGCCAGTTGACATTATGAATTTATGGAAGACCAACCTCCATTTTGAGTATATGTGTAGCTGAAAAGTACAATAAATATGACGAAGACAAAGTTTTGTTGTGTTGTAGATTATCAACCACATACCCACAGATTGAGTTTCTACAGATAATTTTATAACTGTTCTGAAAACTATTTAGTATAAAATGTACCTTTGAAATAACTTAGCAGATAAAACCTGAAAAAATCAGGACTATAATTAAAGGCCTGTAAATGATACAGGACTAGAATTCCAATTAACTTGATCGATAGTAAAGAGTTATGTCTTAGATCTTAAGATACTGAGAAAACTAATTACAGTACACAGATCTTGAATCATGTGAACATAAATTGTTCTAAAAAGAACAAATTATTCAACAAATATCAACATTGTTCTCAACAAAAGGAACCCTTGAAGAGAAGTACAAATTGAATAAAAATATTGACGTGAAACAGTTTTTTAAGGAAAATTTTACTCAAAAATAATGGCACAGTATATTAGGCATTGGCATCAGCATTTTGGCTTTGCTGCTGCAATTTCCAAATGCAGGGCCCAACATGTCAGAAAATAACTTACTGCCAGAAGAATAAATTGCTACCTATAAAATCACTAATACTAAACCCCATACACATATTTGAAAATTAAAAATTTATACATCAAATTTAAAAGGGTATTAACTGGCTTATACATATCTGATAACAAAAATATTCCATTTATAATCTGTCTACAAAATAATTCAACAAGTATCCTACCAACTTTCACGAGAACAAATAACGTCAACAAAATGCATCTACAACTTCAGGATTTACTCTATTTACACTGAGACCAAGGCACATTGCCTGGAAATACCTTAGCAATGTACCTAATCAATTTACCACACAACCTGTCCTACATATTGTGATTAAATAGCATTGCACATGCATGTAGGATGATCTTAAATTAATTACAGAATACGGTACTGTATAGTAAAAACTGAGATGAACTGCATTGCTTAACCCTCACCTACTCCTAGTTAGAATAAATATCCTTCCAACATACAAACTGCAGTTAAATCATATGAACACAGTTTCAAAAATATCTTGTGCAAAATTGGCAGCTTTAGAGAGCATAACAAAGCCGGACGTAGAGATGTAGAGTTAACTGTACGTCAAAAACAAAAAAAAAACAAAAAAAAAAGATAGAAATTAAGTTCATTAGTCCTGTTACTTCTCGGCCTTTTTGATGGTCTTGAAAATAATACACACCTAAAATTACAATTCCAAATGTATATTATTTGAGATTTGTAAAGACATCCCACTGAAACTACACTACTAGTGATTAATTGGCACTTTGAACGAAACTAAGAAGCTCATGTATTTATATACTACACCATTCAATAACCTCATTACATTAGCCTATAAGATTAAACATACTACCATGAACTGAGATCTCTACACCAACACAAGAACCTAGTCAAGTAAATACCAACGCTGCTTCAATTTTTGGCATCAGTATCAAAACCAGAAGCTTCTAAAGGACTATCCAATGGAGTCCTAGGAGAGGAAATAGGCGGTGATCGTCTTGCTGAAGGGGAGATGCTAGGTTTGTCAGTCTGATTCACTAACAAGTGGGGTGGCATTGGCAATTCCTCATCTGTAAAAAGGAAAACATTTAATATATGTTGTAAAAATAAACATTATACCTGTGAAATGCTGAAAAAAAATTAAAAAATTTAAAGAAAATTCCATGCTTGCTATAAATGAACTTGGTTAAATTTAATACTAAATTAATTATTTTCTCATTAAATGGAATGTGACTGAGGCAAAGACATTTCTCATTCAGAGACCTTGTCACTTGAGCACAAGACTATTCATTCTTCATTCAATTTGTTGGCTTACTCTGAGGACTTAATACAGTACACCTCACTTGGAAGTCACGGCAAACTTTGACACAGTCCATGTAATAAAAATTTTAGAATCTCTTAAGGCTTACACAAAGGATTGTTCTTTAGTAAAAGTTAAAAACTGGAACAAGGTAAAATTCAAGATCATGGACAATTGGGGTGGGAAGAGACCATAAGGTACTAATGAAAATTAAAAGATAGCAAGTAGTTATTTGCTAACCTATGACATCCCAATTGCTCCCCACACACACAAGAGATTGGTTTTGGTTATACAAAAATCAGTGTCGAATGAACCCATACCGCTGCTGACTGGCAGTTCCAAAGAAGTGAGGCTTACAGCTATAGGTTAAGAAGCAGTTAGCAGTGCCTACACAAATATCTAGTTTGTAAAAAAAAAAAAAAATAATAACAAAATAGAAAGCTTTAATCATGCAAAATTATGTTTAAGACTTCCATGAAAAGTAGCTGAAATTACAATAATGGAAATGGCTTATGGATGTAAGACTGATGATGCTTAGTCCAGTTCTATCATCATGGCATCACACCAACTCATACTCCACTCTCTGTTTTACACTGCATTCTGCAAAACAACTTAGTCAAACTGTTTTTCACACACTTGCGAAACATCTTGCAGTAATGAAAGCTGAGAGGAGTCCAAGGAAGTTCTAGTAATACAGTTTCAATCCTCACATTAACAGATTCATTATGACCATTAGCTGTAATTGGGAAGGATGGGGGCGCTTATAAGAAAAGTTCAGTTCAAACCACCTTCAGTGTTGAGAAAGTGGGGACTCTGCATCCAACTAGTAATGAAGACCTGAGGACAATATAAAAGCGTCAGTGCAGAGTCTCGGCTCATTTTTGAGATAGTTCTTTGCAGTTGAGTTAGAGCTAGTCCATATTAATAATTCCAGCTTTCATAGTTTAATACTGATAATACAGCCGCTTTAGAAAATACACAATCAATTAAAAATTAGCACCCAGGTTGTATCAGACAGCTTTTTGATCTTTTACATTTTACCTTTATGTGCTAGTAGACCCTTGACTCACGAACGCATTGACCCACGTACAACTCGATCCCCGACCCAAATTATAGGTAAAATTTCACCCTTGACCTACGAACTAACTTTGAGATACGAACAAAAAAAAACTGCGGAAAATAAAAATTCTGTTTGGGTCATGAACTAATTTGAGACATGAACATTTGAAAAATGCTGGAAATTTCTGGAAAATAACAATTCACTTTGTTTCACAAACTAATTTTTAGACACAAACATTTGAAAAATGCGCGAAATCGCCCAGCACACGTGGAGTAGCGTTTGAGTTGGCCAATGGGAACAGCCATCCTCCAGCCGCCCACGCACGGCGTCACCCACGCATCGCTCTTTGTCTCATCTCATTGTGTACAAGACGTTCGTCAATTCGCTTAGCATTTTTTTGCGCTAAAACTTGTGATTTTCTTCATAATGGGCCCTAAGAAAGTGAAGAGTGGTGGTGAAAGTAAGAAAAGTGAAGAGTGATGGTGAGAAGAGGGTGCAGAGGGAAGATAACCATTGAAATAAAGAAAGAAATTATAGAAAAGTTTGAACGTGGGTGTTCGCGTGACCGATATCGCAAGTGAGTACAAGATGGCCAAGTCGACAATTTCGACAATTTTGAAAAACAAGGATGCCATTAAAGAAGCAAATGTTGCGAAGGGAGTGACAGTACTAACCAAGATGAGATCGCAACCCTCGAAGAGGCAGAAAAAATAATTTTGAAGTGGGTACATGAGAAAAACAGATGGGCAGGTGATAGTGTAAACGAGCCGATCATCTGCGAGAAAAAGCTCGGCAAGTGTATCAGAGTTTGCTGAAGGAAACTCCTTCTACTAGTGCCACGCCAGATGATTTTAAGGCTAGTAAAGGGTGGTTTGATAACTTCAAGAAAAGAACTGGAATTCACTCCGTAATTAGGCATGGTGAGGCTGCTAGCGCAGACAAGGCTGCTGCTGAGGCATTCGTGACTGAGTTTGCCCAGTTCGTGGAGGCCGAAGGATACGTCGCTCAACAGATTTTCAATTGTGATGAAACGGGCGGGCCTCTTCTGGAAGAAGATGCCCAACAGGACATTTATCACCCAAGAAGAGAAGGCGCTCCCAGGCCACAAGCCAATGAAGGATAGGCTTACGCTTTTGTTATGCTCAAACGCAAGTGGCGACTTGAAACTAAAGCCGCTACTTGTCTACCATTCAAATAACCCGCGTGCCTTTAAGCAGCACAACGTAAATAAGGCCAGACTGCCTGTAATGTGGAGGGCCAATAACAAAAGCATGGGTGACAACGGAACTTGTTTATGGAGTGGATTGATGAAGTGTTTGCGCCGACCGTGAGTCAGTACCATACCAGAGAACAAGCTACCCCTGCGGTGCCTTCTGATCATGGATA
Source organism: Macrobrachium nipponense (assembly GCF_015104395.2). NCBI lineage: Eukaryota > Metazoa > Arthropoda > Malacostraca > Decapoda > Palaemonidae > Macrobrachium > Macrobrachium nipponense. Next base: position 17,648,724 of record NC_087215.1, on the reverse strand, counting down.
ATGCCCGGCACACCCTTCGTACTTGGCTGACTGCAGTGAACATGACTTCATTCAGTTCAAGTTCCTTCCACCCAACACGACCTCTGTTCTCCAGCCCATGGACCAACAAGTCATTAGCAATTTTAAGAAATTATATACGAAGGCGCTCTTCTCCAGATGCTTCCGTGTAACTGAAGAGACAAAATTAACCTTAAAAGAATTTTGGAAGAAGCACTTTAATGTTTTTCACTGCATACCCTCATTGATAACGCATGGACTGAAGTTACGTACCGCACATTAATTCTGCGTGGCGGAAACTTTGGCCCAGTGCGTAACTGTCCGTGACTTTGAGGGCTTCGATGCAGAGATTGTGCAAGAAATTGTGTCCATGGGCAACAGTATGGTCTACAAGTCAACGACGAAGATGTTGAAGAATTGGTCGCTGAACATTCAGAAGAGATTTGACTGCGGACGAACTTGTTCAACTCCACAAAGAGCAGCAGGAGCAACTTGCTCGGGAGCAATCAACTGACGAAGAGGAGGCTGGGGAGGAAGTTACAGATGTCAGCAGTGATGTGATAAAAGCCGCATTGGAAAAGTGGAATGATGTCCAGTGCTTCCTTGAATTGTATCAATCCGGACAAAATTGTTACGAACAGGATGTGGAATATGCTCAATGAAAATTTAATGAGCCATTTTCAGAAAAGTTATGCAAGGAAGGAAAAGGCAACAGACATTGGATAAGTTTGTGATTAAACGTTCACCAAAAAAAACCTAGAAGAGTGAATCTCCGGAACGAGATCTCCCCGACCTGGATGGGGAGGGTTACTTTCCCTCCGCCCACATCTTCCTTCCGCACAATAACCTCCTCCCCACCCACCACCCTCCTCTTCTCTTGTCCGTCAAGCCAGAAGTCTCGCCAGGTCATAGTAAGTGTTCACTTTACAAACGTTTTTATAGTGTTAGTTTGACCATTTTTAAATTATATTATTAGATATATTAAGGTTTTTTACACTGACTTTTACATTATCTGTGTAAAATAAGGCAAAATATACATAATATATATTGGTCGTAGGGGTCTACGAACCAATTAATATTATTCCCATTAAACCTTATGGGGAAATTAGCTCCGAGTCACGAACAATTTGGAACACGACCAAGGTCTAGGAACGGATTGTGTTCGTGAGTCAAGGGTCTACTGTATATGAGTTTTCCAGTTTATGTTGTGTATCAAATATGAAACTTGAGAACTTGAACATTTGACCAGTGAGTATCAAAGTTCCCATTTTTAGTTCTACTTCATAATTTAGAGGTTAATTCCTGTATGAACAAAGGAAGATGTACAATATGCATACATTATGTATATATAGATATATATGCATAACAAAAGCTGTTTGATCCTGCTCTAAGAGTTGCAGTTATCAACTCTGTGGTCTGGTTAAGTATTTAACCATAATATTCAGATACGTATAGATTTGCCAATGTAGATTCTGTAATACTCTAAGGACATTTACTTCTTTGTGTGGCACACTGTAGTTGGTGCTAAGGGTTCTTAGCAGCTTCTCATAAGTACCAATTAAACTGTTCTCTGTCTTTTACCCATTCCCTTTGAACTCTTCTCACCTAGATCTCCTGTAATTAAAATTTATCTAGTTTAATTTAGTTGAGAACAAATCCTAAGGGGAGCCATATGAGTCAAGAATGTGATTAAATTGTTTTGTCAAACTTACCTAAAATAGCATTAAGTTACTTGGGGTAGTATACAACTTTTGATATATAGTACAACTAGTAAATTTGTACTTAACATATAGTAATCCAAGATGAATTGGAGTACTAGTACTTGAGAAATTTTTTCTTATCCATTAACTAAATCATTGTTATTGCTAAGCCAATATGACATTTATAGGAATGCCATAATCTGATAACTAAATAAATGAAGCATTACGTTTGAAAATATACCAAAAAATAATAAATACAACTTGCTCTACCTGAAGACTCTGGTGAATCAGTTGGAGACATGCGACAACCTCTTGATAAATACTGGTCAAGTTTGCCACACGCTGCTAGTATTAGACCAAGATAAGGTGGTGATGGCTTCAGCGGCCTACAGAAAAAAATTATACAAAGGGTTTAAGAGGGGAGAAGAAAAAAAGGGGGAATACTACAGTAGTGTAGTTTAAAAAGGGATATCATTGTATATCATCAGCAAATATTGATTTTGGTACATACATTGGACATGAATCCATAAACTGACTTTGGAGCATACATTGGATATGGATCAAGACAATTGTGAAAATGGAAGTATAACTTGCCTTGTGAGATATTCTGGATGATACTGACATGCCACATAGTATGGATGATCTGATAATTCCATGATTTCCATTCTTTCGCCATCCACATCTTGGCCAACAAATTTCATACCGGCCGCTTCAAAATCATTTACATACTTGGGGTTGACTTCATACCTAAAAACCATTGTTATTAAAAGTACATATTCCCAAACAATAATTTGAAAATTTGAAAAATGACAAGTTTTTAACTAATTTGTATTTTTCACAACTTACAAACCTGGTCTTAACATTAGGATAAATACTCAGCGCCAGCTGGAAACCGGTAAAGTTTAAAATAATTGTGTACGCAAGGGACTATTGGCACCTGTGCTTGGTCACGAGACATGTGGAGCCACTCACATACCCCTCATTAACTCGTGACCCAACCCAGGTTAATTGATAGAGGGGTGGTTAGAGGTGGGCATTTGTATGTTAATTGTTTTTTGTTTGTATGGAACCAGTGGTTATTCAGCAACGGGACCAACGGCTTTACGCGACTTCCAAACCACATTGAGAGTGAACTTCTATCACCAGAAATACACATCTCTCACTCCTCAATGGAATGGCAGAGAATCGAACCCGCAACCACCATACCAACCACGCCACCGAGGCGCTTATTTTTGTATGTTAAGACCTCAGGTTTGTAAGTCATGAAAAATACAAATTAGTTAAAAATTTGTCATTTGTTCATATACGAAACAAACCTTCGGTCTTAACATTAGGATAGACTTCCTCTTGGTGGGAGGTAAGTACCATTAACCATCTGGGAGTTTGCCACCTTTGATCAGTTTTCTGAATACTAAAATTCTACGAAGCAACTGACCAGTATTTCCGAATCTAAGACATCTGTGAAGTGGCGTCATGGCGGTCGCCATGATTATGGCGTCACTGAGCATCTCGAATGCGAAGCCAGCACCCTACCAGAAGTGCAAGGCTGTTGATGTTATTCTCGTAGGCATAGCAACCTGACATTAAAGGCTGCCTTGTTGCACTATCTGCTTTTTTACAGATGGCGACGCATCCGACCGCCATTCAGTACATATCCGGATAAAGGAGATATCCATCACGAGGGACCCTGAATGGCAGCACGACGTTATACACCAAACCAACTGTCCTTCTTGGGTTGGTTCTCCTGATAAGCCTAACGCTGACCGCACACCTGTATCCTCTCTACCCACGTATCTTAAGAGTTTCTTCACCTACGACTTACTACACGATGAGTACCTCGACGTCAAAACCATCAAAGAAAATATCAGGGCGTTTATCTGCTTCTTGTGATATCCAGGAAGTCTTACAGCATGAGAAGGCTTCATGTTCACATGCCCGGGAATTCCAAACAACAAATTGAAAACAACGGGGCAAACTAAACCGGCTTTAAAAGGACGGAGCAAAACACGTCCTCACTTAAAGGCGGTAAAAAAATAACTAACCTGGGTTGGAAGAATAACTAATGAGGTCACGAGTTAATGAGGGGTATGTGGGTGGCTCAACATGTCTCGTGACCAAGCACAGATGCCAATAGTCCCTTGCATACACAATTATTTTAAACTTTACTGGTTTCCAGCTGGCACTGAGTGTTTATCCTAATGTTAAGACCGAAGGTTTGTTTCATATATGAACAAACTCATATTCAAAAACATAAGAACATTAAATAAAAAATTTAAAGGAAGTTAACCATACCTGTGTCGATGACGTTCTTCTACGTAATCAACATTACCGTAGAGCTGCCTGATCTTAGAATCGTGAGTTTTAAATAGTGTCTGTCTTTTGCCTAATCTCATAGTTCCACCCAACTGACCAGGATTATGTTCTGGCATTTCAATGATTACATGGCATTGACCCTCAGGGGCAACCTCTTGGCTATTAGCATCTGCAAGTGCTAAGACGTTCCTGAAAAATTTACATTTATGAAAAATAACACCACCTTATTAGTTTGCTTTTAATTAATAAGTTTAATATATTTATTTTTTAGGAAAAACAAAGCTAATGGTGTTGGCAACAACGAAACTATAAAACATGCAATTGCTAACTTTCAAAGTTTGGCTAAACTACTTATATAAATCACTTCAAGTTGTAAGAACTGTGGTTTACAGAAGAATAATTAGTATTACTTAGAGAAGAATTAAAAAGTACCACATATTAACCTTGCAAATTCAATAACAGAAGCTTGTAATCCTAGGCAGACACCAAGTAGAGGTCTCTTCATTGTCCTTGCCCATTTACATACACTCACTTTCCCTTCAAGGCCTCTCTGACCAAAGCCACCAGGAACTATAATACCACTGTAAAAATACGTAAATAAAATAATGATTAAATTAATCTTAACCCAAGCTGTTCTTGTTTTGGAAGTAATCTACTGAGAAACAGCTGGATTCCTACCGCATCAAGTCTTGCAGAATTACTAATAATTCATAGGCAAAAAACACTGATTTTACATCAGACATTAAGACATTTACATACTTTTTTATGTATACAGTACTGTACATTAGCACATAACCAAATTAACACAGACCAGGAGTTTATAATTACGTGACTAAAAGTCAATATCCTACACCAAATAATTAAAATTGGTATAGGTACATGAATTTAAGTTGACAGAAGTCTGAAATTTACTGAAGAGACACTGCTTGTCAAATTTGGAAAAATATAAGGAAGAAAAGATCAAATTACCACCTATCAAGCATGTATATATATAGAGAGAGACTGTACACAATTATACGATATATATATCTGGAGACACAACAGAATACCAGGGCAAGAAATTAGATGGACAATATAAAAGCAGAGGAAACATAAAACTTGCCAAGCAAGAGATCAAAGTAATTATGATAAAGTCTTACAGAAAGCTATGGTAAGATTGAATGAAGAATTTGAGATAAATGGATCAGTACTGACCAATCTGGTATTCATAATAGTAATGTTATATAAAAGCAACTATAAAAACTGATGAACTAGTGTTAAAAGAAAAATAAGATGTCCTAGAAATGCTGGAAAGTTATTATATATACATAATGCATTTGTTCAAACAATATTTTCTATAATATATATCTAACTTTTTACCTATTACCAGATTTTCTATACTTTATCACAACCTTTGAACTATTTTCACCATGGTATTGAATAGTCTAATGGTTCCAATACTATTTTGTTATAATCCAATGGTTCCGGTATCATTCTGTCACACTCAAAAATCAAACCTAATTATGACCTGTGAATCAACTACTGGCTCCTACAGGGCTTGCCTCAAGTTTTTAAAGGTGATAATTAGTAGCTTAATAAAATCATGAAGTTAAAATATTTAACTAAAATGCTAAAGCAACATAAGGAGTGAAAAAATAAGAGTAAAGTATATGTTGAAGTTGGACAGTTTGCTAGGAAAATATGAGAGAACATATGAAGAGTGAATGGCACAAAGTGAGTGGAAGTTTGCAATAAACCAGTACCATCTACAAAAAAAAAAAAAATAAAAAAAAAAAAAAAATTTTAAATGAACACTAGAAAATTACCAAACCTAAGCAAAAGAGTAGAATACAAAATACATATGAGAACTGATTATGAAATCATATTTGGGACACTAATAGCCTGACAGGTATCTGAAATCACTAGGAAACAGCTCGTTCTTACTTGGATTTGCAAACGTTCTGCCAAGCTTCATAATATTTCACAGGGCGAGTAGCCTTGCTCTCCTCTTCTAAATCTTCTGCTTCTATACATTTAAGGTCGAGCTTACGGTTGCACGCAAGAGCAGCATGTTGTAATGCTTTTATCACTGAAGCATAAGAATCTTCTAGTTGTGTGTACTTGCCTACCAACGCAATGATGACACTATTGTGCATGTACTCATGCCTGAAAAATAAATTTCAAAATAAAAAACAATTAGTGTTTAATATAATAAGACATGCCAGTGCCTTCACAAAAATGACAAATTTTCAATCAATTTGTATTTTTCATAACTAACAAACCTGAGGTCTTAACATTAGGATAATACTAGCGCCAAGCTGGAAACCAGTAAAATTAATAAAAAAAAAACTTGAGTGATCCAGGGACTATTAGCATCTGTACCAGATTACGGGGTATTGTAGTTCCCAGAATGCCCCTGGCGTCACGTGACCTATCAGTTAATCTTCCAAGTTTAGACAGAGGGGTGGTTCTAGGTGGGCCTTATATGTTAAGACCTCAGGTTTGTTAGTTATGAAAAATACAAATTGATTAAAAATTTGTCATTTGTTCATATATGAAACAAACCTTCGGTCTTAACATTTGGATAGCCTTAATTATTGGTGGGAGGTAAGTCTCTATAACTGATAGGGAGTTTGCCATCTTTATCCAATTCCAAATAGATGTATTCTAAGACAATGGACTATAACCTTTGAACCCAAGATATATGAGAATCTATTGGTTTCCCTCTCTGGGCGTTTCATACAATGCCATAGCTTACTGCATTACGGAAGGTGGAGAGCTATCCGTTCTCAAAAGCAACTCCAGTCCCTGTACATGGATCTATTATCACCCCACTCTCTTCCTATTACCAAGATGAGTGTGTTGCTACTGAAAAGTATCCTATGCTCTAGATTACCTTTACAGTATGGCTGTCTCCCTCACCTATATCTAGTCCGTTCCAACTCATGATGGTACTCTCCTTCTTACTGCCCGCAGGTAGAGGAGTAGTTAGAAAAGTTGTAAAGAAGGAAGACCAGTCATCTCATTCAATCTACTTTCATGCCTTCATCTTAGACTAGACACTTAACTGACCCGCCAGGGGTACTAGATGAGATATACCACTTGTTGGGCAGCCACCACAGGATCCAAGGAAAAAAAAAGTTTCCGAGGATCTATGGGCAACATCTTCTAAATAAAAGGAAGTGAAAGTTGTTTGGCATTGCCAAATACCAGCTATTAAAATCCTCTCCACAGACATATTTTTCTTGAATGCCAAAGAAGCACTCAAGCCCCCGATGTCATGAGCTCTAGCTCTCTCCAGGCTATTTGACCCTGTCTCCTGTCATGTACGCATTCCTGAATATACTAAACAAACAAAGTACTAAAACTATAAATACCACTGACAAAACAAAGCCAGGAACTTCAGTACTTCAATCTGAAATCGTGCTCGTGTTATGAGGAACCAAGTTATTATTGATTTAATTGATGAATAAAGGAAACCTCATATACTCAATGAAGTCTCTTAATTTGCAAGAAATTTACTACAAATCCTACAAGATAACTATTCACTTAGTACTTACTGTAAAATAAATGTCAAATAGCAACATTATAGTTTCCCAAAGAACCAAAAAAAAAAAAAACATGAGAAAATACAGCTGTGACAAATTCTCATCAATTTCATTAAGCACTACCATGAGTTTGAGAAGAAATTGAATCTGACCAATTTAATGACATACTTTTACATTTATCTCTTGTGTTTAAGAAGCAAATCTGTTACCATGGAAAAACTAGACTTGGGGGTTAACTACCAAACTGCATAAAATTATGCTACCTTAATTTTTGAACTGGTAATGATTATTATGCGCAATTTCATCTTGGTAGAGAAACCATGTAACCATTCCAGACAGCATCCTACCATTCCAGACAGCATCCTAACCATTTTTGTATGTGCAAATACAATGGCTTAGGATCAATGGAGAGTTTCTAACAATATCCAAAATTATTATTAATAAATAAATAAATGATTGAACCAGCCCACTGTGCTAACATTCTGATAACAATTCTTTCAAGGATTTTTTTTCCAAAAAACTTCACATTCTCCATCTATTGTAAATGAACATTCCGAGATTGGATCATGAGGGTTGTCAATCTTGCAACGGAACTCGTATTAATTTCTAATAACTGACTTTGTAAGATGAGCATAAATTAAGTCCAATTTCTAATAGCACAATAACTACTTTTCATCATTTTACTATTAAGTAAACTAGATATTTAGCAACACTATGCAATGCGGTATCAACTGATAAAACTGCACTTACTTTGTAGATAAATCCCGCCACTTCTTCATGAAATTTTTAGGGCGATGAGTATCCAAATTCAGACTAAGTCTATCACTCAGCAAGTGTGAGAGCTGCTGTTCTTCCAGCATAAGTGGCACAGCATATATACTGTGAGCATCATGCAAACATATAACCTAGAAATAGAAATAAATCACCAAATATTCTGCTAAAATTACTGAGAATGGTCGACTTTATATCACACTACAACAGTTAAACGGTTTTTAGTTGTTTTCCCTAAGTTACGGCTACAAAATCTCTGCCGTGTTATTTCAGTGTTAAGATTTGTACACAAAATACGTAAGAATTATGTGACTACATGTCCAACAATCATAGGTACAAAAATAGAGAAGAATGATGAGAAACTTATCATTCAGATATTTTCTATGAAATTATGCTGAAGTTAAGATCAAAACCTATATGCCATCATTGTGCTTCCAACTATGGGTCCTCAAAATTAAAATAAAGTTTATCATTCAGACCTACTACAATGCCATTGTATAAAAATTTAACTCATCCACACCTATGACAATTTGTCATTCAGTACACCTTTATGATCTATAAAACCAGCAAAATGCTGCATTTCCATACAGATTCATGGGATCCAAGAAAAATTTTTAACGATCAGACATGAGGTCTGTTTTCTAACAGGGACTTTTATAGCTACCTATAGGGCCTATACTACATGCTTGAGGTTTTCAATTACCTGTTCTGGGACAACATGACAAAAGTTAGATATCTTGTGCTTCACAGCTTCATCAATTGGTTTTTCAGAGCGACAGACTATGAAATCTGGGACCAGACCCAGTCCTCTCAGTTCTCTTACACTAGCTTGAGTAGGTTTGGTCTTGTGTTCCCCAGTGGATGAAGGTTGTGGCACTAGAGAGACATGGACCACACAAATATTCTCCCTCTGCAAAGATGGAGACTTATTATACAAAAAAAGTAATTCACGACTCAGTTTGACATGCTCAATATATTCTCACTAAGCATTCATACAGTTCAATTGTCTTAAGTTATGAAGACGCCAACCATCTTTAAACAAAACAATTAATTGAATAAATTCCAAAGCTATTAATACAGATACTCTGTATGGATAATGTGTACATTTACTAACCTTAACTCTAAACTGAAACTGTCGAAAAGCCTCAACAAAAGGCATACCCTCTATGTCACCAATTGTCCCACCAAGTTCAATAATACAAACTTCAGGATCAGCTTGGTCACCGTCAACAGGCCGTAGGGCTACAGTTTCTACCCATTCTTGTATGGCATCTGTTACATGGGGCACAACCTACATGGAAAAAATACAATAAAAACATCAATATGTTCAGATTGTCTAAGAGCCAAACCTTTTTCTTATTTTCATACTGGTAGCCAAATGTAGGAAATGTAATTCTACCAATTAGGCAAAATATATTTAATATTAAAAACCAAAATAATTTTCTGAAATGCTTTTAAGTTATGCATGCAGTTAGATTATGTATTAGACCACAACCTTAAAATAAAGTCACTGATCTGAGGCTTAATTTAGCTTCACACACAGGGTAACTAGCAGAATGTGCCATCTCTTTTCAGCCTCATGCTCCAAATATTATTTGTATTCTAATTTTTCTTATGTTTCCCAGTTGTCTTGGCCAATTCATCATTTTCCTATTTCAGTTTCCTATCATAAATTTAAATTTTACTCCCTCGTATCAACAAAATTTGCCCACAATATATAATCTGTAACATGTGCTCGATATTTTCCATCAAAACAAACAGGACACTGTGGCCAGCAATTTCCTTCCAAACCTTTGAACAGCACAAACTGCACAAATTCAATGCCTTTGACATTCAATAGATATCAGCAAATTTTAGGGAACCTATTGTTCAGTGCTTGGAACTCGATGATACCAATCATTAGGCACTGTCTTGTCAAGTCCCCTATAATTCCCTGGTAATATTCTGATAATCTACTATGGACTACTATAATGGCAAAACATTCAATAACACTCATGAATTTTCATTTTTTTTTTACACAAACCTATCCACCATAATAATCTATTCCCTTCGTAAATAATGTTTTCCTTTTACAAGAAGCAAGTCTTAAAATATGCCTCCTTTAAACTTGAACATCCATTATTTCTTCTGTAAATGAAACCAACTACTCATTCCTTTGACACCACTGATCTTTCAGCCCAATGCAATGGTTCAGAGTTGATTACATGTTTGTACTGTGTACTGCACAGCATTTACTTTCTATTAAAGATGCATATGAATAATGAATCTCATTAGCCCAGGACAGGTTTTCAAGAAGATGAGGGAAGATGGGAGTTAACAGATTAATTTAAAGGAAATGACCCAGGATGCCTATTGTCCATAATTCAAAGGCAGAGTCCACCTGGTCAAGAACTTCCTGCATAAATTTTGCTTATGGTTTTCTCACTTCAATCTTTTTATTACTTTTTCTCCATTCTAATGTCTGAAACAGGCAAGCCCTTTTAATCCTGAAATTTGATCCAATTAGTCTAAATACTGATCAACCAAGTATGTACTTTAAATTTGTTTCAATGTTGGACTTTTCCACCTTACCTCAAGGATGCACACTGATATGTACCGATAATACTCTTCCAGAACATTTAGGAAAGCTATTCCTGCTAAACTTTACCATTAATCTGAAAACTTAAAAGTTAAGTAGCACAGTAAAACAAGTCCGATCGACTAACGCTATACTCTATTTTTTTTCCACCAGTCCATCCGCCTGTGGTGTTTTTGCATGGCAACACTGCGTCCCGGGCTTTAAATAGTTACGCTATGTGTAAGTTTTAGGTAAATAAAAGGATATCTGGGTATACATTTGCAATTTTAGTCTTTTAATATTTTATTGTATGCGAATTACACCGTTAATAATCGAAATAGGATATTATTTAAAGTCCGGGACGCAGTGTTACCATGCGCAAACACCACAGCCGGATGGACAGATGGAAAAAAACAGAGTATAATTGTAATGTACTCACAACCACTCAGTGGAAAGAGGTAGGGATACTAATTTGGAACCCTTAACTGTTCACTTTACCCTTCAGTCCCTATATCTGTTCAATATAAGGACAAAATAATTCACTATTCTGTAGTCACATTCGAACTAACCTGCTATATGCATCACATACACTTTTACATAATCTCTAACTTCAAAGGGAGGAGTTTTTTTTAATAATGCAATCCTCAAAAAGTAATGGTGAATCACAAACTGACTTTAAGGCTCAAACGCTTACCTGAACCGTTTTCCCCAAGTAGTCTCCTCGTCTTTCTTTATTGATAACAGATTGATAGATCTTCCCAGTTGTTATATTGTTATCACGGTGCAAAGTGACATCAAGAAACCGTTCATAATTGCCTAAGTCGAGATCCACTTCCCCTCCATCATCCAGGACGAAGACCTCTCCTGGAATGGTTTTCAGATTAACAACAACCACAGAGACTGATTTTTCTATGAAATATTTTCAGGCACTCCTTTGTGCATTCAATTTTCTATTAAATGTCCTTCAAAATACCTAAAAATATATAGCTTTTTATGACAAACGCCATTTGATTTGGAAAAGCCGTAATTTCAATCACAGCATATTACTATGTTAAAGATATATTATAACATTAAATAGTTGAAAATTTTAAATTCTGGTGCTATCCCTTCCCAATTTTACACTGGTCTACTAACTGAAAAATAATGCATAACAGTAATTTACGTTACTCTCAATATATCATACATACATCATTGAAGTCTGTCTTCAACAAATATAATCTGAAAATTAAACCAAATCATCAGCAGAAAACTATGAACTTACCATGTTCGTAAGGGGAAAAGGTTCCAGCATCAATATTGATGTAGGGGTCAATTTTTATTGAAGTGACATGTAGCCCACAGTGCTTCAGAATAGTTCCAATACTGGATGCAATGACTCCTTTCCCTATACCCGATATTACACCACCAGTAACCAAGATGTACTTCATTGCAGATAATAGTCCTGTAAAATAGATCAGATTATGGGACTGTGGCTATGAAAACTTATAGTATTAACATCATTTCATACGTGAAATTGTTGAGAAATACTGTATACTAAGACAGTCAGTCTAAAAATTAAAGAAATTACTACAACCACAGTAGTAATTACTCTATCAGTTTATGTTCCATATTAGCAACATGCGAAACACTTGTCAGTTTCATTCAAAAAGAATGAAACTGACAAGTGTTTTGCAAGTTGTTAATAGGGAACATGAACTGATAGAGTAATTACTACTGTGATTGTAGTAATTTCTTTAATTTTTCGACTGTCTTAAAATACAAATTTCAGGATGCGTTTAAGTAAAAGATAATCATCCAGCACACAAAAATGACTAAATCAGGCCTGTAAACAGTGGTCTTCTTCGATAAAAACCTAAATAAAACACTAAATAACACTGCAGACAAATTATCTTTATAAGTTTACAAAAATTGCACGCTAAGTTAGAGGCAGACTTCAAGTTAATTGCATATTATAGTGAACATCTGTACCAGAACTACTTAACACACTGTAACTTGCACAATTTGTGAGTGAATACAGTTGCTTCAATAACACTGACTAACAAAAATATAAAAAGGAAAACCATAAATATTAATGGAATTTGTTAAAAACAGAACACACAAGTTAATAGACAGGGCTTTGCAATATATAGGGAGAAAAAGTATTTAGCTACAAATAAACAATGAAAAAGATACCTTCTTCATTAAAAAAAGTCACATTTTTCAATAGGTTGTCCTTGGAACTCTAATATGAATTAGAGAAATTACTTTGAGAAAAACCTCTAAATATCAACGTGGAGGAGATATTGAACATTACACCGATGAACTTTATGATATATACAGAACTATAGAGCCCAGTGTAGTGCAATTAGTATATGCAAGAAAATTCTAGCAGGCACCTGGGAATAAATTAATATAAACAACAAATAAAACCCAAACATAAAATGGGGATAATGTTTAAAACAGATGTGGTAAAATACTGAATGGCCACTTGGCGTCACCTTTACCTTAGTCCGACCACCTTCTCGAAAATCGTTATGGCATTAATTTGAGACTTGGGAGAAAAAAACTTAATTCAAAAGGAAAGATGAGGTCTCAAGGTATTGCTACGTTCGACAGACGCTGGCTCTTGACTACTGTATCCAGGGTTATACAGGACGTGTTTAGCCTAAGTACTTTTTCGGGAAGGTGGTCACGCTACAATAGAGGCCGGTTCATTCGGTATTTAACCCTATGGGTAACAAAGCAGCATGCTATTTGCATGGAAAAAATTTTTAGTCATTAGCCTCGTACAAATTACTAAGCCAGGTTAAGGTCTATGGCTCATTTTCTGCACTTGATAAAAGAAATGCCACTAATACATCGTATTACAACCTATACCTGGAATGAACGAGATTAATAAAATATTACGTAAGGGAGGGGTCAAGTGTGGCCCCATTAACCTAAAATGGGGCTGCTCTGAGCTAGGGTACACGGAGCCAAAGTTCATGAGAATGCTGTCAACGGGATATTTCGAGTTACCCCACATGAAGTATGGGGTTTATTTAAGCAGAGAGAATGAAAATGCAGTCCATGGGTCATAAGGGCAATGCGACCTCCTGAACCAGGTCGCCATGCAATGCGACTTTGACAATATGGAACACGAGCTGGGGCTATACTCAACCTCCCTTCCAGAAGACTATATTCTGCAACAGTTGACATAAAATATGAACGTTACGCCCACAAAACTCGGCTACGGTTGATCAAAATGCAAAATCCAACTTACTATAAATAAATTATATCCTTGGAAGAGCGTTCTTTGGAGGTTGGAAGGAGTAGCACTGCAATTTCTCGTCAAACTGAGCGCAGTCGACGCGCGGTGCTGAAGAAAACATGGTGGGATAACTTCCACGAACTGGAGTTAGATTTTCATCTCGGAAATTGGTAGTGTCCTTGGTAATTCCTGTCATTCTTTCTTTCGTCTTGCTTTTGCGCCTTACTTTAGTTCTATCATCACTGGTAATTTCTGGATAACTTTTGCTGAAGTAACCTTTCCCCCAAAACGATGGCTCTGCAGAAAACAAAGTTGCAAGAGTCACTGCATTGTTCATCGTTTAGGTATCATCTGCAAATCAAGGATGAATCATCTGCTGGTAACCCTTCTGACCGGGATAATCTACATCAAATACTATGACTATGATATAAAGTAATACTTTGGATATTGTTGCTTTGAGAATACCTTTAGATTGAGACACCATGTTCTGTGTATCAAGACAGTAAAATTTTTTATAGTCCTGGGAGGACGAATTATTCTGTACATAACTGTCAGGTGCAGGATATGGGCATCGGATAAGATTATTATTGTTATCATTATACCATTACCTTGAAAAATGATGGTATAATCCGAGGCATCCTCAGCCATGTACTTTTTAGGCAGGCCTATAACAAGAGAGGCTTTCCCTTGATGGGATTCTGGACTGCCCATAGGTTAGTGTCCTTATCCTAAGGTGGTGGTGCCAGTGGAGTGGAATCTTCCACTTCTCAAATCTCCCCATTTAGAACTTGATGACGTAAAGTACAATTTTACGATTTCAGTTCTTTTAATTGACCGTTATGTGTCTAGAATAGTGTTATTTATTTATTCATCAGCGTTTTTTCTACAAAGGTAAGTTAGTGACTTGAAAAATGAAATCACTGCGCATTATTTCAGAATCTCTCATCTCATTAAAAGGAAATTTAGATCACTTGTCTAACGCTCTCATACTGTGCGGGGTAGATCATTTTTTAACAGTGTTCATTATTCAAATTCTCATAAAATATGATTATTGGATATTTTCACCTTCAATAATCCTTCTTCCCAACACTTCCGTGTGTTAGCCTCTTCTCACCAACTATCGTCATCTATTCTTTCCACTCAAAATCGTCTCATTCATCTTTTGACTTACGCAAACATTTTAACCATATTTTCATTTACATAATACCACCATATTTCTTACACTGGCAATTCTCTTGCGCCCTTAGACTACATCAACAGTATTTAGCCTTTCGTGTTTCACTTGCATTAACATCCAAGCTGTTTTTAGGCACACATCTACACTATATACTATATATATATATATAATATATATATATATATATATATATTTATATATATATATAATATATACATATATATATATATATATATAGTATATATAATATATTATATATATATATATATATATATTTTATTTATATATATATATATATATATAGATATATATATATATATATATATCTATATAAGATATATATATAAATATATTATATAATTTATATATATATATATATTTATTATTATATATATATATATATATAGATATATATATATATATATATTATAATATATATATATATATTTGTGTGTGTGTGTAACTCGAAATCACGAAAGTTTGGAACGTGGTAAATCCATAAATAAAGTATAAGCCACGAAGGAAAAATCAACGACGGAGTTTCTGCAAGATCTTTCGACTGAACATCCTTTACTCAGCAGACAAGAGAAGACGATAGATTGACGGATTAAGAAAATCTGTCGGATATAGACTGGCATAGAAAGACCATTAACAGAGGGAGGTGGAAGGACATGTTCCACATTGTCCTGCAGTGGACTAGCAACGACTGATGATTATATATATATATATATATATAAGATTATATATATATATATATATATATATATATATATATATAATATATATATATATATATATATATATATATATAATAATAAAAGGAGCCCATAAAAACACCAAAATATAGAGAAAAAAATACTATATTTCAAAGACTGCTGTCTCCCTCTTCAGGTAGATGAATGAGAAAAGTTTACAAAAAAGGTGGTATTTATTCCAAGAGGTCCATCTACAGGTAAGCCAATTTAGGTCACCCCTGCTGATAATCTTCCTTTAATCTTCTTAAGCGTTAGTTGAATAAAAATCTTGTTGATCACATCTAAATCCCATGCTCCTTTTAAGATGTTCATTACCTGCCTCTCTTTTATTAAGGCCGATTCCATCATTTGATTCTTGTACCGGCAGTTGCTGCTATAAATTATATGTGACATATTCCAGTTTATTCTATGGTTATGTTCATTTATATGGTTGAAAATAGCTGAGCTCTGTTGTCCATACCTAACTGACCGTTTGTGTTGTATTAATCTCTGGGAGAGTGATTTTCCTGCAAATCCGATGTAAGATTGGTCACAGTCCTGGCATGGGATTTCATAAACTCCTGTGTCCCTGGGGGATGTCTTTTGTTGGACGTTAATCAGGGATTTGGCTAGGGTGTTTGGGTAAGTAAATGCAAAAGGTTAGATTTTCCGAGGGTCTGAGTTACCGTCATAATCATGTCCAGGTGTGGAATTTTTATTTTATTGTTGGGCGTTTTTCTGGTCTTGTCTTTGGGAGGTAGGTAGAAAATTACGTTTGCTTTGTGAATTGCTTTCTCAATTATATGGTCAGGATACTTTAAAGACGAAAGTTGCTTACGAATTGGTTCAAATTCTTTTTCCAGGAAATCTGGGGAACCAATTCGTAAGGCTCTCAAGAACTGGTTTTGAAACTACTGTAATAAATGCAATAAAACCCAAAAACATGCTGTGGATGAGATATGTAGATGATATTCTAACATTTTGGGATAATAGGTGGGGCAATTTTAATGAATTCCTTTCAAAATTAAACGCATTAGTGCCCAGTATCAAATTTAAAGTTGAATGGGAAGCAGACAACAAAATTCCTTTTCTCGATGTTTTAGTAATCAGAGACACGACAGAATACAAATTTACCATGTACAGAAAACCAACGTTCTCACTTTCATACATTCACTACTTTAGCTATCACGACATTGCTATCAAGATAGGTGTAGCCAGCAACCAGTTCTTAAGAGCCTTACGAATTGGTTCCCCAGATTTCCTGGAAAAAGAATTTGAACTAATTCGTAAGCAACTTTCGTCTTTAAAGTATCCTGACCATGTAATTGAGAAAGCAATTCACAAAGCAAACGTAATTTTCTACCTACCTCCCAAAGACAAGACCAGAAAAACGCCCAACAATAAAATAAAAATTCCACACCTGGACATGATTATGACGGTGACTCAGACCCTCGGAAAATCTAACCTTTTGCATTTACTTACCCAAACACCCTAGCCAAATCCCTGATTAACGTCCAACAAAAGACATCCCCCAGGGACACAGGGGTTTATGAAATCCCATGCCTTACCTTACCTTACAGACCTTACATCTTGTTCGGGTTGCCCCAGGTCCCTCAGTGTGAGGCACCTCTAATGTCTACCAGAGAGTTGCTAGTACATCTTCCGGTATATTTTGTATCTTCCAATCTTGGATGGTCTGGGATGCAGTTTAGATATTTGTCGAGCTTATTCTTAAACACATCTACGCTCACTCCTGATATATTCCTCAGATGAGCTGGCAACGCATTGAATAGACGCTGCATTATCGATGCTGTGCGTAGTGGATTAATGTCCTGTGTGCTTTCCTTATTTTTCCTGGTATAGTTTTGGGCACTATTAATCTACCTCTGCTTGCTCTTTCTGATATTTTTAGTTCCATGATATTTTCTGCTATTCCTTCTATCTGTTTCCATGCCTGAATTATCATGTAGCGTTCTCTTCTCCTTTCTAGACTATATAATTTTAAGAATTGTAGTCTTTCCCAGTAGTCTAGGTCCTTAACTTCTTCTATTCTAGCTGTAAAGGACCTTTGTACACTCTCTATTTGTGCAATATCCTTTTGATAGTGTGGGTACCATATCATATTGCAATATTCAAGTTGGACTACGAACATATGTTTTATAAAGCATAATCATGTGTTCAGCTTTTCTTGTTTTGAAGTGCCGTAACAACATTCCCATTTTTGCTTTACATTTTGCCAACAGAGTTGCTATTTGATCATTGCATAACATGTTCCTATTCATCATCACACCAAGGTCTTTAACTGCTTCCTTATTTGTGATGGTCTCATTATTAGGTCCCTTATATGCATATAGCTTTCTTTCTCTGTCTCCATAATTTATTGATTCAAATTTATCAGAGTTAAATACCATCCTATTTACCTCTGCCCAATCATATACTTTGTTAAGGTCTCTTTGTAGAGCGTTCCTATCTTCATCACAAGTAATTTCTCTACTTATTCTTGTGTCATCTGCGAAACTACTCACTACCGAATCCTTCACATTATTGTCTATGTCTTCAATCATAATAACAAACAGTATTGCAGCTAACACCGTACCTTGCGGCACACCGGATATTACCTTGACTTCATCCGATTTCTCGTCGTTTGCAATAACTATCTGTTTTCTGTTGTGTAAAAATTCTTTTAACCATCTTCCTACTTTATCCACGATATTGTGTTTTCTAATTTTCTTCGCTAATATATTATGGTCTACTTTATCAAAAGCTTTTGCAAAGTCTAAATAAACCACATCTGTTTCATTTCCGCTTTTCATATTTTTGAATATGTTCTCACGGTGGACTAACAGTTGGGTTTGTACTTTTTCCGGGTACGCAAACCATGTTGTTTCCCTTTATTAAACAAATTATTTTTTATTAAATGTTTCATAATATTTTTCTTCATTACTACTTTCATAATATGTGATGTTAGACTCACAGGCCTATAATTACTTGCCTCTAGTCTTGATCCACTTTTGAAAGTAGGGGTAATATATGCTAATTTGTGCTCATCATAAATCTTGCCTGTATCTACACTTTGTCTTAATAATATTGCAAGTGGCTTTGCGATAGAATGAACTACTTTCTTTAACAAAATAGCAGGAAATTTCACCATCAGGCCCTGCAGCAGCTCCATTTTTAATTTCATTAATAGCCTGCACAATATCAGCTTCATTAATATCTATGTCAGCTAAATATTCACTATTTTCATCCCTTACTTCTATATCAGTTATCTTTCATTAGCTATTTCTAGGGAGGGTGAATTCTCTCTTATATCGTTCTGCCAGTATGTTGCAAATTTCCTTTTTTTCATTCGTTAATCTCCCTTCAATTCTCAGAGGGCCTATTTCTATTCTTCTTTTATTCATCTTCTTCGCATATGAGTATAAATAGCTTGGGGTTTTGCTTGATATTTAATAGGGTTTTTTCTTCCAAGTCCCGTTTTTCATTTTCTTTTGATTGTATAATCTTTTGTTCTGCATTTTCTATCTTACTATTTAGTTCTATAACTCTCCATGCATTTTTTTCTTTTGCAAGACCTTTTTTCCACTTTCTGATTTTCTGGAAACAGATCCTTCTGTCTCTTGGTATGCATGAATGATGTTTACTTTTCTTCTTCGGTATATATTTTTCCACTATTTTCTCCAATATTTTATATAATATCTCCGTATTACCCTTATGTCATCACTTACGAAAATGTTATCCCAATCTTTGTTTAATTCTTCATTAATTTCTGACCATTTTATATTTTTACTGTAGAAGTTGTATTTTCCATATCCTTCCCACTTTTTCATTTCTTGCTTATCTCTATTTTCACTTGCTTTGGAATGAACTGTTAATTCTATGACATTATGGTCTGAAATATTCGCATTATAAACTATTATTTCTTTAACATAATTCATCTCGTTCACAAATACTAGGTCTAAAGTATTTTTCCTTTCTTGTTGGCAGGTGATTATTTGTTGGAAATGTTGTATTTCTAGTAGCATATCTAATAGCTTTTCAAATTGCCTCTTATCTTCTGCACTACTATTACTCTCTTTTTTATATGTATAAGTACAACCACAATCTCCTATTCGTTCTTTCCATTCTACGAAAGGAAAGTTGAAGTCACCAGATAGGAGAATAGTCCATGTCTTGTGATTTCTACATATATCATCCAATTTTTCAATTATTAAGTCAAACTCTTTAGTATTAGGAGGTCTATATATTACTATGTTCATCAATTTTTCAGATTCAAATTCTACCGCTATTAGTTCACATTCTGAGTTACTATATTTCTCATATATTTTTCCTTGTTTTTTGTCTTTCCCATATATTGCGGTTCCCCCTTGATTTCTATTTTTTCTATCTGATCTATAAGTTTGGAACCCTTTTATTTGATCATCATTCCCAGTCCTCTTGGGAATACCAGGTTTCACTTATATTCATTATATCTATTTTCTTTTCATTTTGGGTTAGTTCTTCTAAGTACTCTATTTTCTTTTTGAGTTACTCGTAACTAAACCCTGCGCATTCATCACTATGATGGTTTGCGTGTTTTCTCCTTCATTTAATACTGGTAGTAATAAGGATTTTCCCATGTCTCTTTCCTGTTCTGGTATGTTGTTCTTTTTTTCATTTCCAGAAATTCTGACATTAAAAAATCCAACTTTTCCATAATATTTGATCTTCCTTCATCATAATTATTCATTTTTGTGTCTGAATCTGCAATTTTCTTTTTCCTCCGTTTCTGCAATTCCTCTTTGCATAATAAATACAGTTATTATCTCTTGAGTAGAATTTCGGAGCTGATGCTTTGAAATTTTTTGCTGACACCTCTGCATATCTCATTGGTGGTTTGCTTTTCTCTTTTACCTGATATTCTTGTTCTTTCTCTCTTTATTGTTTCTTTCTTATTTTGGATTTTATTACTTGGTTGGTTATTTATTTGATTATGATTCATGGCTACAGGGTGCATATATTTGCATTTTTTGTCGAACTGTGACCAATCTTACATCAGATTTACAGGAAAATCACTCTCCCAGAGATTAATACAATACAAACGGTCAGTTAGGTATGGACAACAGAACTCAGCTATTTTCATCCATATAAATGAACATAACCATAGAATAAACTGGAATTTGTCATGTATAATTTATAGCAGCAACTGCCGGTACAAGAGTCAAATGATGGAATCGGCCTTAATAAAAGAGGCAGGTAATGAACATCTCAAAAGGAGCATGGGATTCAGATGTGATCGACAAGATTTTTATTCAACTAACGCTTAAGAGGATTAAAGGAAGATTATCAGCGGGGGTGACCTAAATTGGCTTACCTGTAGATGGACCTCTTGGAATAAATATCACCTTTTCTGAAAGCTTTTCTCATTCATCTACCTGAAGAGAGAGACAGCAGTCTCTGAAATATAGTATTTTTCTCTCTATATTTTGGTGTTTTTATGGGCTCCTTTTATTAGATGGAATTCTGTTGTAACCGAACATTTTTACCAGTCATATATATGTACTAATATTATATATATATATATATATATATATATATATATATATATATATATATATATATAAATGGGTATAAGCCATGAAGGAAAAATATACAACGGAGTTTCTGCAAGATCTTTCAACTGAACGTCCCTTTACTCAGCAGACAAACTCGTTCAGTCGAAAGATCTTGCAAAAACGCCATCGTTTATTTTTCCTTCGTGGCTTATACCTTTATATATAATATATATAATGATATATATATATATATAATATATATATATATATATATATATATATATATATATAATCATCATCATCAGCCGTTGCTAGTCCACTGCAGGACAATATGGAACATGTCCTTCCACTCTTCTGTTTATGGTCTTTCATGCCAGGCTTATAGCCGCAAATTTTTCTTAACTCGTCAATCCATCGTCTTCTCTTCCTTCCGTTTCGTTTGCAATCTCTAAGGACACATTCCGTTATTCTTTTTGTCATCTATTATCGACATTCTCATTATATGTCCTGCCTACGTCATTTCTTTTCTTGTGAGAATATCCTCTACTATAATTTGTTCTCGTATCCACGTCACTCTTTTTCTGTCTCTTAGTGTTATTCCCATCATTATTCTTTCCATAGCTCTTTGAGTTGTAACTAGCTTATATATATATATATATATATATATATATATATATATATATATATATATATATATATATATAAAATTACGAACAATACTGTCTGCCAAATTTTTAAAGGTTAGTACTAACGTTTCAGCGCTCATATATGCAGTACAATGCATATACACACAGATATACGTGCACCTGCATACATTTCTTTGCTAATTTCATACTGACATCACTCGATTTTACCAGTTATTTTCGATTTCTCTGTCCGGTGCAGTATCATTGTAGACCACAAAGGTTCTGTGTAAATAGACAGATGAAGGAGTGTGGTCTGCAAGAACTTTACTTCACTTCATCCTGTGTTACATTACGGCATTACTCTTAACTTAGAGACGTATCAAACAAATTCCATATGGCAATCGTCTCTCCTTTGACAGACAACAGAAGATTACATAAGCGTATTTACGTTGTTTGGCCTCTAATTCTTACCTTGACGGACTTTCTGTCAGGAAGTGTATGCAACGAACCTTGCTTATTTCCTATTTTACTTTGTTATTAGATCGTACTATAAATTTATTACAGCAGTGCATCGTTGAGGCTTTGGTTTGCTTGATAAATAAATATTTCCGTTTGTTAGTTACTAATTCGTTGATTTATGTGAACTAAGGCAATGATAAGCAACGCTGTAGTACTACTTAGAGTGTTCTATGTTGCTGATGAGAGCCCACATTTCCGTTTCATATCTCGGTCACCTATTTTACGAAGTGAGGGTTGTCAGACGGCTTAATCTTTAACAATATAATTTTTCTTTAAGCATACTATATCTAGCTGACACAAAGACATGAATATAACTTCTGTATTTTTCCTTATTTCACAAAATGAAATGAGAAGAGGAAAAGCCATTTTATCTTATGATCAAATTTAAAATGATGTTTTCGGTTTAGTTTCGCATTCACCTAGTAGTATTGAGGCCATACATTTACGAATGCCCTTAACATTGATCGACGAAGAATTTGAAATATTAGTGTTCTGCACTACCGTTTTAAAAGACATTTCCCGTAACTAAAACACGTAGCTATCATTTGTTTGACAGACTTCTCCGTGTGACAAGTGTTTTGTCCCAAAAGCTTGAGGGAGCCAACATATTTAATATTATCCTCAATTAGACGTCTAGTCTGTCGGCAAATAATTTTATTTCCTTCTGCATATTCATTGAACTGCTTTGATTCGGTTAACCAGCGTATCTTCGACGCACCGGAGTTACGCTGGACCATACTTACTGTAGATATTGCATTACACAAGGGATGCTACATGACGCATAGCCTAATACGAAGGGGAACATTGTAAGGCTTCGCCATATACGCAAGATGGACAGCCTCTGTTGTAAAAACGTCAAAACACCTGAAAGTTGAGTTCATTGTGGATGATGCTACTGAATTTTATGGCCTACAGCCTCGGATTATAATTCAAAACATCAGTTTAAAATAATTATGTAAAAGAGGATGAACTTTCGAGATTGGTCTTCAAATGAAGGGCTTACATGGGAAGCCAGTTTAAGTCGGTTGGCTTGTTATTTTTAGGTAACTGCGGGATGATGACGCAAGTCGAACATAAGGTAATACTTGACTTTCGCATCAGTTTTAAAAATGCTACAGTTATGAAATACGTACATCACCTGAGTTCTATATTCAGTCTTATTTATAATTGTTTTAACCGTGATATTGTACAAGGCGCGCTTTAAAAAATGGAAATAAATTGTTCATTTACTGACGCGTTATTATAACCACTGAAATCTGGCGAAACGTCATTCATCATCTCCCTCTCGACTTATCTGAAGATGTCTAACTGTTGCCAACATGACACCGTTTACATAAATCTTAAGAAATACACTTTTTCTCTCTCACTAAAAGGTCCATATAAAAATATGGAATGTTAGTCATATATATAAAAGTCTAAAACTAAAGAGGGTCAACCAGATTGCTTGCAGGAATGTGATCAGACTAGAGACGCTAAAGATGACGTATACAATAAGTATGTAAGCTAAGATAACATGCCGTCACCTGTAGTCATTCAATTGTTTATAAAACATTAGTCCAAGCTCCCTGCTTGAGACAACTACCCCACCTATTATTCAAACGGCCTACGTGATCTGTAGCGTGTCTCATTCGATTGTGTGTTCGTATGAAACTATGTCATCTGATAGTATGTTCATATGTTCGAACTACTGTCTGTTCCTTCATAACTTGTAACAGAGATGGTAGACAGGCAGAACAGAGTTAGCTATCGTCATTAGAAGACCTGTACCTCTTTACCTAAGCTTTATCATGTAGAGGAATAGGATTAGCCATCATCATTGGCAGAAGCGATCAAGCTATCGTCATAGAAGACTTGTACGATCATACCTGATCTTCATCATGTAAAACTTCAGAAGAATATACTATTTTTATACCTTGTGTTTTCTACAAGAACCTCACCGAACCATGAGTTTAACACATCGTCGTAAAGATAATACCGACTTCGTAAGTGATCTACAAAACCCCAGACACTCCATTGAAGATGGAAGTGCAATACCAACCGACTTAGCGTATAGATTATCGCTAGTCTAACATTACCTCATATGGGCGCCTTATCATACAAGGCACAAGCCCTAAAATACATTTACTTCGTTAAGTAAAACCCGTCTGAAACGCAATGAATCGAAAGTACCTACGTACGTACGTGTGTGTGTCAAGTATCCTTAGCTATTAATCGTTGTAAACAGTTTTGCAAGAAGTTTAGAGATGATAAACTGTAGGTCATCACTGGAGTGTGGAATGGCT
This sequence comes from Macrobrachium nipponense, assembly GCF_015104395.2. NCBI lineage: Eukaryota > Metazoa > Arthropoda > Malacostraca > Decapoda > Palaemonidae > Macrobrachium > Macrobrachium nipponense. The sequence goes on along the minus strand of NC_087215.1, from coordinate 17,623,758 downwards.
GGTACTTGAGCACGAGCTTGCTCATAGAGCAGCCAATATTTTGCGAGATGTTAGGGTGTTCATTGGGATCATTAAGAGACAGTAGAAACTACTGAAAGAGTTTGTTAGCGTTAGTAAAAGGGAAAGTTAATGGTGAACGTGAGTAAATGGAAGATTATAAGGATTAAGGAAACCAGGAAAATGAAACAATGAATGGTAATGTAGATAGTGGCAGAGGTTTTGGAAGGAAGGATCGAGGCTATAATCATGGAGACGATTGGTTGCATTTAAGATAGAGGTATTAGGGTCCAACGCACTGCTCATAAACCTCCTTTGTAGTCGTATTGAGTCGACTAATGTGGAAGTTTTATAACAGGCGCCATCCCCAAAATAAGTAGCTAGCACACTTACGCGCACACAACCTGTTAACCATCAAAAAGTAAACAACTTGTTCATTGCGTATTCATAGCTTAACAATTTTTCCTTACATGCAAGAATCAACTTCAAAAGTAGCAGCAACCTTGAGGAAAAGAAAAGCAACTCCGACACCAGTTAATACTTGTTTTCCTTCTCTTCTATGGCCTAGTTCTGAGTAGTTACGTCTCGCCAGTTACCATGAAATCCTTAATTAAAATCACGGAATATCGTAGGGCTATACGCTGTATTTCCCCAGAATATGGTTGCAAAGTCCCATAATTCATTTTGACTGCATAAGCTTTAAAAAAATGGTATAAATTCCGTTCCTGGATATAATTGTATACCGTTATGAAGTTAGGTAAGCGTATAAAACATTTGCAGTTTCAACGGTAGAGATTAATTTGAAAGCAATTATCGTGGCTCTGGCACCTAGCGTGCAGTGACGTCCCAAAACATGATGTGTACTTTCTTTCCTACTCCGGTAATTCCCGGCGATTTTACTGCGAAGAGATTAGCCTTCCATGAAATTGCACAGCTTCCAAGAATATGTAAAATGGTTTCTCTGTGCAAGGCAACAAATGACAAGCAATGGGAAAATTGCAAAGGCAAATGTATGGCAGAGAAATGCAATGACTGGAAATCATCATAAACTTACATATAGTTGTCGCTCATTACTTTTCTTTGGCTTTGATATGCTCATTGAATGCAACAAATTATAAAAGAATTAGTTTCCACTATTCTAGTTTTAATCAACACTATCAGAGGCACGGGAATTCAATGTTAAAATACGGATTTTTTACCACCGATAACATTGTCATTTATTAGTATCATTATTATTTACTAATTAAATGACAGTGTTCAATTTGTTTTATTTGTATAAATGCCACCGATGACATTATTGTTTATTAGTATCATTATTATTTACTAAATAAATGACAGTGTTCAATTTGCTTTATTTGCACAAATATGTTCTTTTCAGGACACCAGAGCGGAGTATAATAATTTTCTCTCCTTACGTATTTTCTCTACAGCGGTTTATTTGTGTTACATGATCATTAATCTTCATTTATTTGTAACGTTATGTTTTTATACAGTAGGTACTTTTCTCTGTCTTGTTACGAAATATAGTCATTATCATAGATATAAAGGGCATTTACCAATTCTACTGAATTTTACCTGGATATGATGCAATCTAAGTCTTGATCCACATTATAATAATAATATAGAATTTGGCCACAGGCCAAGGACTGGGACCTATGAGGTCATTCAGCACTGAAAGGGAAACAAACAGTAATGTTTGAAGGGCGTAATAGGAAAAGAACCTCACAGTTGCTCTATGAATCAATTATTAAGGGGGTGGAAATTAAGACGGAAGAAAGATAATATGAATGGAGGTACGATAAAAGGAATGAAAAGGGTTGCAGTTATAGGTCAATAGGACGCTGCAAAGAACCTCAACTAATACCTACAGAGCACTGCATGTGGTACACTGACAGCACTACCCCAACGGGAGGATAATGATAATAATAACCCTGCAATTACATACCACAATTTTTAGAAATACATTACCAGGTTTTCAATATCTGCTGCCCAAGTGAAGAGTCGGCTCCTGTTTCCAAAGCCATTAATCCACAGTACCACCCATCTAAGTTTAATCTTCTAACGAGCTGAAAGAAATACTTCTATACAGTATGTATATAGCGTTGAACCTAATAACAAACAACAGCAAATGCATAGTTATTTAACCCATATTTTGAAATATTTTACTTGAATTGAATTGAATATAGAATTTAGGCCAACAAGTACTGAGACCCATGAGGTCATTCAGCGCTGAAATGAAAATTGGCAGTTAAAGTTAGGAAGTTGCACTATGAATCTGTAGTTAAGAGAGGGTGGAAAGTAAGATGGAAGAAGGAGAATATGAAAGGAGGTGCAGTAAAAGGAATGAAAGGGGTTGCAGCTAGGGGCCAAAGGCACGCTGCAAGAACCTTATGTAATGCCTACAGTGCACAGCACAAAGTGCACTGTGAGCACTAACTACTACAAGGAATATTTTACTTGTGAATGACACTAGATTGGGTTAAGTGGAAAATTATATAATAATAATAAAAAAAAAGTTACCTTAAGGACTGAATATCAAATCCTTTCTGTAAGTAACATGTACTTATAGGTTTAACCATTTTAGCACTCCTATTTATGAATGAATGTAGTAAAATCTTTCATTGTACTTGAAATGTAATATGTTCATTGTTAACGTGTTAAGTTTTAACTATTGCACTACTACAGTAGATGCTGTAACTTCTACTTAACAGCAGGAAATCTTTTGTGAAACTGATAAGTAGCACAGAACAAATATCCAGACAGCACGAGGTACCCACCAGTTACTATAAAGTCCCTAGAGCTGAATGAAAGACACCTAACATACGAACAGATCATTCACCAGACATTGCAATTGCTAAACACACCTTGAGGATGGTTGGTCATTTGTGAATGACTGCAGCTTATACAGTGAAAGTTTTTGGGGTCTGTCTTCAAGGGGAGTTGAAGGAAAGCCTTGATGTCTGAAAGTATGATTTTTGGTACGTCTTTTATACCAGTTAAGTTGAAGAATATGGGCTACAGTATTGCTCATAGATCATATGGTGGTACTGCAAACTTTCCAAGAAGTTTAATAAACTAGACCAGCTGGATTTTGTGATGTGTTTGCCTGTCTTTGAAGATTAGTCCATCAGTGTAACAGACATTATTGGTGGTACATATCTGTGCCAAAGGTCTGCAATGCCTCTGCTGGAGTGGATACTGCAGTGTAGATGTCACCATTTTTTTTTATCAGTTTCGAAAACAATGTGTGGAAACGTAGGAAGGCAATTGTGGTTACAGAGAATGCCTTTACCACAAAGATTGACATCCATAAGACAGATGAGTCCCAACTTGAAAAATCCACTTTCTTACATAGAGGTCAAAATCTAAACAAGTGAGGAGAGTTTGTTACTTTTGATAAGTCTTCCAACAAAAATCATCATATTCTGTTGTATTTGCAAACATTTTTCTCCATTGAACAGGAAAAAATATGTACAAGGGTCATCTGGCAATAATGGAAATGTCTCTTAGGTCCATCAGAAGTTTTATGATACACAGTTCTTCAAAAAGAAACACACTTAAGAAATTGTCTAAGTGCAAGATGTGTTGAAATCCATTGCAAAAGCATTTTGCCTCTTTTTACTAAACAGTCCCTTACCTTGAATGATGTAATGTACAGTAAGTCCAATTGAACATACACGAGTATTTTGCCATACCTTTAACACCTATTTTTGATCCAGTGGATGAGCAAAGTTTGTATTAAAGTTCTTAGTCTTACTTTGGCTGTAATGAGAAAAACAGGTATACTATTGTATTTACATACATACATAACTTGATACAATGAGCAAGACTTTCGGAGGGATCTGGTTTCTTTTAATAATTATAAAAGCCATCTCTAAGAATGCTCAATTATAACTAAAGTGCTCATAATTTTCTTTATCTTTGGAGACTTTCAATTTTTTGTGTCAGTCAAATGGAATACATTTTTATTCAGCGAATTGCGAGTCACAGGTGTCATGTTCCACAAAGTACAAATGCTTACTCTCTCTAAAACCATTGCTAAAGACTAGAAATGCAGTACGTTTTTACAGCAATGAAAATTATCACGACAAACTTATTAATCACTAAAACGTTATGTTTCTCTAAAATGATACTTTAAAAATATACAGTCTAAATTAAATCTATGGACACTTTCCCCTTTTATATATGTAAATGCTATATCATGGCAAGAAAAAGTATGAAAAGTTCCACATACACAAGAGAAAATATGCAAAGTTCTACATACACAAGAAAAAGTATGCAAAGTTCCACATACACAAGAAAAAGTATGCAAAGTTCCACATACACAAGAAAAAGTATGCAAAGTTCCACATACACAAGAAAAAGTATGCAAAGTTCCACATACAATGATGTTTTTTCACTGATGAAATCATTTTTCCAACCAATTCGGTTACTTCCCAGGAATTATTCCAAAATCTTCAAAACTATTAACCAAATATCCTTCACGTTAAGAATTAACTACTTCCAAACAATCAATCTTCCAAACAATCAATCTACATACTGTTGCTTTATTCTTCTTTCTTCAATGATTCGCAGTTCACAATCTAAAAATAATGGTACATTAAAGTTATAAAAGGAACATGAAACACAACAAACGGTAACAAATTTATTTTTCTGTAAATGACACAGGAGTAAAAATAACTAGAAACAGAAGAGCTGCAGTATGGATGAGAAGTGACAGATAGCCAGAATATGGTACATAAAAATGTTCCATCAGGAGACAGCAACGACTTACAATAGGTACATATTGATGCTGTAGAAAAGACGTAGGGAAAAAATGCAATGTTATGTATCAATCATAATAGATGGGGTACAAGCAAAACAAAAATGGAGGAAGTTACTTTTTATATCAAAATGCAGAAAGGCAGCTAATGGTGTTGCGTAGAGTCAGGGGTATGCAGAACATTTCTGCTACCCTAGTGACACGATCATGAAACTGATATTGATGGCAATGACAAAGGATCAAATCATCAAAAAGTATTAGTAGGGAAGTACCAGGATAGAGACCAATAACCAGATCATGAAGAAAGGTAAGGATGAAAACCAAATGCACAAGACAAAAGAGCACAAACAATTTATTAAGCTTATAAACACAAAAAGAAAACCTGGTGTACAATCATAAATGATGGTCATCATCATCATCTTGATTTGAATAAGCATTTTGCCAGATTAAGAGAATTTTTTTACAACTACATCTGTACCAAAAGGAAAAGTAAGTGCAGAATACGATACAGAAATATGTCAATGCCTAATTTTCCAGTTTTCTTGTAAGGCTGCTGAAAAGCTTATCTCTAAGGTTTATGCTACTAATAAAAGTCCTTTCCTGGCTCTCATATTAACTGATTATCTACTACAACTATTAAGAGGAGAAAAGGGACTTCTCTTCATTAGTCTGTGGATTGTTGTTGCAATGTCACCTGTGTTGACATCTTCAGTTATACTCCTACATACCACACGACCATCATTCATTCTTCTATTGCCTAATGTGTGTTGCCCTTATTTTTGACTGTGACTATCATGCTCTCCTTGGTATATAGTATAGTATAACCTAAGTATTGGAAACACTTTGAGCCTTAATCTTTTACATTTTTCTAATACTAAATAAAATCCAAGGCTTGGCAGTGTCATGTCTCAACCTTATGTATCTTTCTGCTTTAGAGAATCATCAGAGTCCTTGTAGGTGAATATCAAACAGCATCTGAAGCCTTCCCTCTATCATGTCGTGTCCCTCGCCAATGAAACTCTCCTTCTCAGTCAAGATGGCCTCAGTTGCAATGATCCAGGTCATGAACAGTCTCCTATCACAGTCACTTTGGTCCTGACTATGGCTTCCTTTTTCCTCTCTATGTTTGACCAATTGCAGCCAGATCTGTCCTTACCATAATTCTTGTTTTTTTTTTTTCCCCTCTATCTTTGTTAAATTTCTCTTAAAGTTACACTGTCTTTACAGCAGCCCTTATTTCCTAATCTCAATTGTGCCATCACTGATTAAGACCTTTGTCTCCTCCATCCCTAATCACAACCTTTGTATCTAAACTGAATTTGTTGCTTTAATCATACTGGTCCTAACCATGATCCTTGCCTCGTCAATTGTTTCTACCTCATTTGTGTACTGGTCTTGACTGTAACCCTTCTCTTCATTTTCATTATTCTTAGGGGTCAAGTTCTCACCTCCACATCTACTGGAAGGCAACTTTGGTGCAATAGTTTCAAATGACCGGTCCTACTGATAAGTCAGTGCATAGTATAAACTTTAGCAGCCATTACTGGTGTTTACCCTCTTCAGCTGCCAGTGTCATTGAGCCCATGACTCTACCAACTGAAGCATTGTAAACTTTACACTATATACATCAATAGCATACAGCATCTCCACTATGAGGGTATCTGTTTTAAAGGAACTGGAGACTGTTGCTTCACTAAACTCTGCTTGAGCAGGCACAATGCAAGAAGTTTCTCCCTACTCATATGAAAGCAGATCGGAAGTCTCAGTATTGGTTCGTGCATCCAAGCTCTCCAACTCAGTGCTGAAATGACTCAATGCCCATACATTTTGTTTCATTCACCTTCCTGCTGGTATAAGGTACGTTTCTCAACAAAACTAATACTAGTACTCTCCCCTGGCCAAATAAAACATTTAGCAGGTCTTTTCCCTGGCATACGCCTTCCTTTTGCAAACAGAGCAGCTAGACTGTACATCTGCCTTTGGGGAAGCCATGAATTTAATATTAACTATGGTTTCACTTCCATACCAGGGCACACAAAAATTATGGCAATATGTTCCCAGAGACTATTTTTTTATGATGGTAACTTTGGAAAGATAATATAAAAAAATAATTTTATATATAACAAAGCTAATTTTGTTCATACATATGAATCATTTATAAAAGGCAAGAATGTGCGACGAGTTTGTATGTTATATACCAGTGACAGGTTTGTGGTACAACAAACTACAAATTATGTCATAATGCAAAGCACTGTCTTCACTTTCTGCTAAAAAGACTTAGATACCAATAACACCATGGTAACAAGATAGCTATTCAAAACAGGAGTAACTAGGTATAACAAACCTCCAGGAGACAACTTAATAGAGCAGCAAACAAAAATTGAAACACTTTATATTTATTCGTATTATCACAACAGTGTCAATATCACTATTGAAAAATTAATGATGCCACCCAGATGCGGTGTCCTTGGCACTGGACCCCATGTCCCCCTCGTCTTGAATCTCTCACAACCTATCCAAAAAAATGTACTACCATAAATATAACGAGACCATATATATATATAGACAACCCTATCAACACAGATTCCGACCACATAACTCCTCTAGACTAAATTTCGGTTAAATCAATCTTTATGGATTAAACCTTGACGAGAATATGCAGTCATGAAATACACAAAGAAATGAAAATATAAAAAAGAGCTCTAACAATTCAACAATGGCAGTAAAAATACACATACATAAGTTAAGAGATTTGATTTTAAGGGGACTAGTGATACGGACGTCAAGAAAAATTACTTTAACAACTCAATTGATGTGTGCCAACAAAAATTGAGACCAACCTCAAAGTAATCAAACGTCTTGAAGTCTGAAGAGTTCCCCGTCGTTTAATAGATCTTCACGCAGACCAGAGATGTAGAGTGCGGAATAGCTGGTAAAGGGCGGGAAGGAGAACATGCACCCGCTGTACTCCTGGTTCAGAAATGTAGATAATTCCTTATCCTTCCATTGTTAGCAGAGAATACGATCCATAACAAAAGTCTCTGTAAAGTTCCTTAATAGTCCAGCATTAAACACGAGCCATGGTAAGGAGAGTGGTGAGCTGTCGGTGGGTGGGAAACAACTGCCGAATGTTAACAAATAAACCCCGAAGAAAATTTAGTTTAGGTTACTCGAGGTTCTTGAATGATTAAACAGTTGTTAAACGACGAAACTAGCGGGGAAGTTAAATCTCAATTTGTTAGCACACAACTGCTTCGTTACCAGTGGTTACTATGTACTTAAAAGAATTAATGAAGAAGAGATCTTTTTACATAAGGAAAACATATATATACGAAACTTAAGATATATTATATCTTATTTTCTACACTCCCCAAAAACATTCAATCATATATAACCTGAATATGATTGAATGCATAAATTAAATAAACCAAACACCAACCACATAAAATACAGGAAAAGACACATGCTAATATCCGATTTCATCATTTAAGATATGACGAGTCCTCTGAATGCTGTTTTTTGCAGCTTTTCTCCTAGGTAGATTACGCTTAGGAGACTCCGAATCTGTAGTTTCATCCTGGACCTCGTCATGCACCTTCTTAGACCTTAAAAGAAAAATTAAATTAGACACATGTCTCTTAGTTATTTCCCGAGTTTTTCCTTTACATAAGACTGCTCCAGTAACTTCTCCTAATTCATTGGTCAATGTTTCTCGAACAATTGCCATAGGATATTGGGCGGCCTTACTAAAGGGTTCCTTTATCAGTACAACATCATTCTTCATTATACCAGAGTGCTTGACTGTGTTATAACGATCTTTCACACCAACGGCCTGCTGTAAGAGTGAAGTAATAAATTCTGAATGGTATATCTCTATCAAGTTCTGTCTAACCTTACGAAGTTTCACAAAGTTATCTCTTACTCTGTCAGTTAAGTCAGTGAAAAGTTATCATCTAATTCTAAGTCAGGAGATTGTTGTAGTGGTGGAATAACATTAACAGAGACTAAATCATATCCCTTTAATAAACTTTCAGGAGTTATTGGCTCAGGAATAGTCGTATCCAAGTCAGTTTCCCGCAAGGCCTCCTTAAAAGCAATGGGTCTCCTATTAACAATATGTATTGTTTGCCCTATCAGAAATTCAAAGTCTCTAATCTCCAACACATTATTTCGAATTGCTCCATATATTAGTTTCTTTGTCAACTTTACACAACTTTCCAACCATAGACCCTAAAGCGCTATTTCCTTTAAAGAACTGATGAAACTGAATAGGTTTTATACCATTCTCTTCAAAATATGAATTAACCTCCGGATCCTTCAAAAAATCAAGGATAACATTAGCACCCGCAACTAGCTGGGTGCCCATATCCGAAATGCACAATTCTGGCATACCATATTCAAAACAATGAAGTTGAAACGCTCTTAGATATTCTTCGTTGACGGTCATATTCATACACAGTTTTAAATTTATGGCCCTACTCCATGTACACGTGATACACAACAGCCAACTTTAATCTTCTGGTTATTTGAACGTACAAAAAAATGGACCCATATAGTCAACAAATATTGCTCTATAAGGGATTTCCGGGGATTTACCCTAAAATCACGATAGGAATTTTGGTTTTACCTTAATGGTTTTCTCTCATTGAAACGTCTACAGGTTACACAGGTTTTCAAAACCTTTTTGACAGTTGAAAAATACCAGGGTATCCAGAAGGTTTTTCTAATTTCAGATAGCAGGGAATAGCATCCTGCATGCGCAAATCTCTCATGATAATTCTCAATAATTAACTTAGTTAGTCTACTATCTTTAGAAAGTAAGATGGGAAACCTGTATCTCCTGTCATCCTTTAATTTGTCCAGTTTGCTACGTACTCGCAGAGCCCTTCCTTATCCATATAAAGGTTAAGTTGTCCATGATCTTGGGGTAAAATCTTTTAAGTAAACGTTTGCTGGAATCAAAATACTTGAATACTTCCGGGAAATGATGCTTTGGTCCTTCAACAATAAGAGACGACTGCATCTGCGAAAAAATTATGTCCAGAATTATAAACATTCAAATCTGCAAAACTTATCTGGAAGCTTTGATTTAATCCTTAAGTTTCAGTTTATTAACATAGGTTAACACAGCTCTGTAAGTAAGGATAAGTTTGTGAAAATCTGAAAACTCTACACAAAGTCTGCACATAATGATCATCTGTTTCCCAAATAATACACTAGCTTCATAGGAATTAATCTCTTCAATGGATTGACTTTTTGATATATCAGGGATAGGAACAGTAAAGACGAAAGTGTCATCTCTACTAGCCTCCGGCCTAAGGTTATTCTTCAGGAACTCAGGACCTGAAAAGTAATTTGTTCTCATTAGCTGCTTGTAGGACAGACAACGAGTAATACAATCAGCTGGATTGTCCTCTCCAGAAACAAAGCTAAATGTAATGGGATGTTTTTCACAAATTTCATTGATGTCCAGCAATCTGTTCTTGACAAAAACAGAAACTTTCTGTAATTTATCCAGTTTTATGGAATAGAACGAATCCAGGATAAAGCTAACCAAAACTATCTGGAATATTACCTGCAAATCGACTATTCTGATAGGGTTAACACAAGTGTGACCCGCTAATTCCTCATACAAGTCAACCAGGCACTCAGCAGCCAAAAGCAATACCCTGGAGTTCGAGAGAAGGAATACTTTTAGAATTCAAATTCTTTCCAATAATGCGGTTCTTTGCCATAACAAAGCTTATGGAACCAGTTGAAATGTTCAAAATAAAAATCACAACTCCAAAGATAAATTTACTACTATCAGCAAAAGCTAACAAACTGTAAACAATCACTTCTGCTTCCAATAAACCTTGGAACATTCACTGCTGGGGAAAGCATTAGCTTGCTTAGCAATGTTCTTCCACTGTCTCTGTAGTTCTTTATCCAGCACATCATCCCAACCAACTCCTTTTTACAACTGTAGAGAGTGCTAAATAGCCTACTGCGGTTAAGCATCGGGCCATTAAAGTTATACAAGTCGAATTGGGAGGCTATAGAGCGTAAGATATCCCTCTTAGTTTTGGCATCTACATCAAGATTAAAGGGTCTGGTAGATAGAGAGTCTACTTCTCTATTCCAAAATAGACCAAGTAACTTTACCACTGAAGTTGTGGAAACACTGTACGTAATATCAATAGACTTCTGCAAGGATAAATCATTAGTGACAACTGCTGTAACTTTAACTTGTAAGATCAAATATATGTTTAGTTGTAAACTATGCCCATTCAGATCCTTAGAACAGTCAAAGGCCACTGCGCAATTATCCATGTAACAAAGCTGATAGATAAGTTTCTTAAGCTCGACTAGGCGCGCAGTATCGTGTTCTACTTCTAAAATTAAAATTTTATAAAGGGCAAGAAGCAACAGAGCAGGGCTGCACCTTAAGCCAAAACTCAGTCTCAAATTTCTGTATCCCACAACAGTGAAATCATTCTTTTCAACATTTCTGAACCATAAACACAAAAGTCTATTACTATCTACCTCATTAATACCAAGATTATTAAATGCCTTACAGATATCAAAACATAGGAGATGTGAACCAAAACGAACATGTAATAAGGCGGAAGCTATTTTTTGGTTCAATGTCGGTCCAGGATATATGGCCTGATTGTGACTTACAGTAATTTCCCTGCTAGGATCCTTCTGACAAAGATTAGAAAGGTAAACTACTCGACATTTAGTGGTTTCTCTGTCCAATTTAAATATACCAATATGAGGTAAAAAACTATGGTTAGGATGCTCAGCCAAGAATGATCAAGATTATCAATACGTTCAATTATTACCAGCTGCTTCTTGCTCCTTTGAAACTCTGGTCCATAAGAGCCAAGTGTGTAGGATATTCAAAATTTTCCTTAGGTTAGCTCTCAAAATTATCTTGGCAAGTTCATGGTTAGTTCCTAACAAATGAGCTACCTTGAAATTCCACAGCAAGGGAACGATAATTCGTCCATCTTCATTTCTTGTCATATTTTCAAGAGCATATTATAAGTTTAACATTAATTTCACACTCATTTTCTTCAGGCTTACCATCTTCCAGACCTAGGTACCTGTTATAATTGTCATTCAAAATGCAGCTAGCAGCCTTCTCAAGCTGACTATGAGCAATTTCACCTTTGTCATCTAATATACAAAAATCCCTGGGAAACAGGTTTATCATCAATAAAACAGGTCTGAAGCAAAAGAAGGGTTTGCCAGAGACTCCCATAACCTTAAGCAAATTGTTATCTGACATCTTAACTGCACCATTAAAGCAATGACCCACATAAGGCAAATGGGACAAATCCTTTAGCATTTGTGTTAAATTGCCTTGAAGCAATACTCCTGCAGCGTTTGGGAATACATTGATAGGCTTTCTGCACCAAACAAAGTGTTCACTTTGCGGAAGACAGAAACTGGATTTGGCACCCAATATAAAATTTATGTCACCAATATCATAATCATTTTTAGTTAAAAATTCATCAGCCAAAACATAACCTCTATCCTTAAAGCCTTCAACACCTTACCCAAAAGAGGAGCTTTAAATTTATATTAATGCGGGTAGACAGAGTGCTTCAATCGTTTAAAAATACTGCCGAATTTGAGTTAGCTTCTACTAATCTAGTGTATACTGTTGTGATGTGTTTATTCCATTATAGTTAAGGAAATATTGTCTCTAACCGTTTTCAATCCAAGTTCAGTAGCTAAAGTTGTGGAAATAAAGTTACACTGACAGCCACTATCCTTCAAACACCTAACCTTTAACCCTCCTTCAAATGTACTGCTAAATGTAGGCAAAACTGAGTCAAGATCAAAATATCCCTGGAAGGCCTCCGTTATGGATAACATACTACTAGAAACCCCAGGTTTATCATTAGTAAGAGGCTTAGCATTAGATGGGAACAGACTTGAGCTTTACTTTACCGATTGAAGGTCCAGATTTAGCTTCCGCACTATCTTTACATTCATCAGAACTAGAGACCTTAAACATAAAAATCCCATGTGCCATTCTGAACAATACCGGCAACGAGAACGAAAATAATATCTGCAAGATCCACTCTCATGATTTAAGTTTGAGCATTTGACACAACCCCATATTTCCTAATTTGATCTAACTTAGAAACAGAACTTTCATATTTAGGACACTTATTTATGGGATGAGTAGCCTCCATACGTAGCTCTTTTGTGCATATACTACACGGCCTAAATCCTTTATTTTTGTCATATTTCACATCAACAGCAAACTAGCTACATTATCACTGGTATCCGAACCCTTAGGGGAAGGAAACTTGCTCTTGAACCTAGATTTTCGTTTGCTAAGAAAACGATCACAAGCCTCAAAGTAATTCTCGGTAATTTCCTTTAAGGAAGGCTTAGCATGATTAGTTAGTTTGTATCAACTGAAGTTTGAACTGGTCGTCATACCTTCCCAGATAAAAAACTGAAGTATATTGTCAACAGTAATACCAAGCTTGTTTACCCTTTCAATTAACAAACGCACTTTTGAAATGTATTCATAAGGATCCGAAGAGTAATCTAACTTAACCTCCGTCAATTGCTTTAATACATTAAACTTCTGGGTATCCTCAGAGGCAAAAGCTTTCAACAACAATTCCTTAGCATAAGTATAGCCCTTTTTATCAGCTTCCAATGAATTGACAAGAACCAAGGCCCTACCAGATAACTGTTGCTTTAATAGTAAAAGTTTATCGTATTCTGGATTCTAAATTTGCTAATAGTATCTTCAAACTCTTCAAAAAATCTAGAAAGATCCTCCTCAGGAGAGCTGTTATACTTAGGTAATGCAATGGGACTTTTTAACAAGCTACGAGCCTCATCTGCTACGGAACGAGAAGGAAGAGGTTCAGGTTCAACTGACTTAAGGGAAGCTAAGCATTGAAAGAGCTTATCACTATACTCCTGACATAACTTAAATTCTTCTTCAGACTTCTTTTCCTCTTCATCTACATCCCATTCCTCAAATTTAAGAGTAAGAATTTGTTTATTCAGTTCCTTTATTCAGCAACCATTCATCAAACTGCAATTTAGATTTCTCACGCTCAGCCTTATCTAAAGTAGGAAATAAATTCCCTCTACGGTATATTGTTCAGTAACGCTTCCTAATATATTTGCGAACATTAACAAGCTTCCTAAGTTCTGCCATACTGAATATATGTGCTAACAAAATATAACTTCAATGATACACAAAGCTAATAATATTTCAAAACTAAGATTTCAAAAAAACTACATCTCAGAACCAATGGAACGGCATGCGGGTAGGCATCAGACACTATCACCGCCCCACGTTGGGCGCCATATTCAAAACAGGAGTAACTAGGTATAACAAACCTCCAGGAGACAATTAATAGAGCAGCAAAAATTTAAACACATTTATTACTATTATCACAACAGTGTCAATATCACTATTGAAAAAATTAATGATGCCACCCAGATGCGGTGTCCTTGGCACTGGACCCCATGTCCCCCTCGTCTTGAATCTCTCACAACCTATCCAAAAAAATGTACTACCATAAATATAACGAGACCATATATATATATAGACAAACCCTATCAACACAGATTCGACCACATAACTCCTCTAGACTAAATTTCGTGGTTAAATCAATCTTTATGGATTAAACCTTGACGAGAATATGCAGTCATGAAATACACAAAGCTAAAATATAAAAAGATCTCTAACAATTCAACAATGGCAGTAAAATACACATACATAAGTTAAGAGATTTGATTTTAAGGGACTAGTGATACGGACGTCAAGAAAAATTACTTTAACAACTCAATTGATGTGTGCCAACAAAAATTGAGGACCAACCTCAAAGTAATCAAACGTCTTGAAGTCTGAAGAGTTCCCCGTCGTTAATAGATCTTCACGCAGACCAGAGATGTAGAGTGCTGGGAATAGCTGGTAAAGGGCGGAGAACCATGCTACCCGCTGTCGCTCCGTGGTTCAGAAATGTAGATAATCCTTATCCTTCCATTGCTAGCAGAGAATACGATCCATAACAAAAGTCTCTGTAAAGTTCCTTAATAGTCCAGCATTAAACACGAGCCATGGTAAAGGAGAGTGGTGAGCTGTCGGTGGGTGGGAAAAACAACTGCCGAATGTTTAACAAATAAACCCCGAAGAAAATTTAGTTTTAGGTTATCGAGGTTCTTGAATGATTAAACAGTGTTAAACGACGAAACTAGCGGGGAAGTTAAATCTCAATTTGTTAGCACACAACTGCTTCGTTACCAGTGGTTACTATGTACTTAAAAGAATTAAGAAGAAGAGATCTTTTTACATAAGGAAAAACATATATATACGAAACTTAAGATATATTAATCTTATTTTCTACAATAGCAGAAATCTTAATAAGATACTAATGAAATACTGTCAAACTTGGAAATTAGTAGTTTACAATGATTTAACTATAAAAAAATGCAGAGGCCTTCATAGCTCTTGCTGAAGAACAAACTAGCACCTCTAACAGATGTTCTATCAAGAGGTGGAATGTAATTTATACTATTTATAAATGCCCAATTGAGGGATGCCCAAAAGCTGACCATCAACCCTCCCACCACGCATCTATCTTACAACCTTTAACAATTATTCAGAGGAATATGACATTGTAGTCAGCCTTTATGCATTTAAAAATAATACCCACCAATAAATACTTTCATGAGAAAGCTTCAAAACCATATGGCACCAACTTTGACAACAAAAAATGCATTGCTGGTACTAAACCTGTTCTCTTAGCCCACCTACCCAGTAGTTAAACAAGAGTCTAACTTCAATCATACCGGGATCATCATCTCACAACACAGATACGTATACAAACGATACAGCCTCCTGGAAATTAAAACATATTGCTAGACTGTAAGCTTTGAGCTGGAGATATGTTAAAAGCATACTAACAAATTTGAGAAGCAGACACACTACCAATCAATCTATTTGAATAGCACACCAAAATCACCTCTGTAATACTTGTAATATGTATTGATACCAGTGTAACCTTAACCTAAACAGCATTTCTCTGTGACCACAGTTAGTTTATTTGGATACTGCAAATCAAAATAACAAGGCCATCAATTCATTTTTCTAGATTTACAAGTGAAAACTGGAGCAACATAAAGTTGAACAGGTTGAACAACTAAGCAGAAAGGACAAGATTAAAAATTCAACACAGCTGGGGCTGAAGGGACATTGCAAAGAACCTCTTGCACCAGCTACAGTGTGCTCCCCAAGGAACGCTATGAAGGAAACCTTCACATGAATCATCAATAGATGCCTCTACATGAAACATATTAAAAGATGATATTGTTATAATACAATAAAGTTTCATACATACTTACCTGGCAGATATATACATAGCTAAGACTCCGTCGTCCCCGACAGAAATTCAAATTTCGCGCCACTCGCTACAGGTAGGTCAGGTGATCTACGGCCTGCCCTGCGGCAGGACTAGGAACCATTCCCGTTTTCTACTCATATTTTCTCTTCCACCTGTCTCCTTGCGGGGAGGCTGGGTGGGCCCTAATCGTATATATCTGCCAGGTAAGTATGTATGAAACTTTATTGTATTATAACAATATCATTTTCATACAATCAACTTACCTGTCAGATATATACATAGCTGATTGGCACCCTTCGGTGGAGGGTAAGAGACAGCTACTACTGGAATAGACAGGTAAACAACATCTGTTGTAGGTATAAATAAAAAAAACCTTGGTTCCTACCTGATAGGTGGTAGACTTCGGGTGTGTTTGCCCCGTAGTCTGCATCACCTCAAGAAACTTTAGCGAGATATGTGATCTATGGCCAAGAATTCTTGTGGGTCTGCCGAAGGGGTCTTATCCACTTACTCGGCAGAGCCTGAAAGGACTTTGTCAATGGGTGCTGATCCACTTATATGACAATACACCTTATTAAGGAGCACACAACCAATCCCGACCACCTGATCCTAAACCACCATGTTAGTATTAAAAATTGCTCCGAGTTATCCCAACTCTTCGCAACAACCGTTAACTCAAAACCAAATTGCACACGCACACAATAATTTTTCAAAAAAAAAATTCATCTACTAAAAGTATCACAAGAGTTCCTTACTGAACGGAAGTGACTGGCTGCTTGTGCGGTATCTGCACTTGTTCAGCAGAAAGTCTAGAACATATCTATTAGACTTATGTAGTAAAAAAAAATTAAGGATTGTTGTCAGCTCCTGTACCCAGGATTGTGCCCGCAGACACAAAAGGACCTAAGGAAAAAACATTTTTCATAGGTCACACGCACGTCCTTCAAATAGTGAGAAGCAAACACAGAATTACATCTCCAATATGTCGCTTCCAAGATATTCTTCAGTGACATATTTCTCTGAAAAGAGAGACGTCGCCACTGCTCTCACTTCATGAGCTCTTACTCTCAGGAGTTTTAAAGAATCATCCGTGCAAGCCTTATGAGCGTCCGTAATTACGTTCCTGACAAAAAAGGCTAAAGCATTCTTAGACATAGGTCTTGATGGATCCTTCACTGAGCACCAAAGACCTTGTCTAGAACCTCCCAACTGTCCTTTTTCTGTAAGTAAAACTTTAAACGCCCTTACTGGCAAAGAGACCTTTCCGGTTCCCTGCCGACGAGACCCGATAATCCTTTTACCTCGAAAAGTTTCTCGGCCAGGGCCGGGATTCGAAGGATTTTCATTCTTCGCCAAGAATAACTCCTTGAATGAACAGATGGCTTGAATCTATATTGAACCCGACTTTGTCACTAAGGGCGTGCAGTTCACTAACTCTTTTCGCCGTCGCCAGTGACAAGAGAAATAAACATTTTCTCGTTATACACGAAACGAGGCCAAATGTAGGGGTTCAAAATCTCTCTGAAGACAAGAACTTTAGCACTACGTCTAGATTCCAGTTAGGGGGAGAAGTAATCTTAGACTTCTTGGTCTCAAAAGGACCTAATCAGATCATGTAGATCTTTATCGTTTCCCAAAATCTAGGCCTATATTCCTAAAGACGGCCGATAGCATACTCCTATAGCCCTTTATCGTGGCTACGGGAGAGACGCGATTCTTCTCTCAGAAATAAACAGAAAATCAGCTATTTCTGTTACAGAGGTACTGGAGGAGGACAACTTCTTCGACTTACACCACCTTCTAAAAACTTCCCACTTGGATTGGTAAACCCGGATAGTGGAAGTTCTCCGGGCCTCTAGCGATCGAGCTTGCTGCTTTGCTAGAAAAGCCTCTCGCTCTGACAAGTCTTTCGATAGTCGAAAGGCAGTCAGAGCGAGAGCGGGGAGGTTTTGATGAAACCTCTCGAAGTGTGGTTGTCTGAGAAGATCCTTCCTTTGTGGAAGGGATCTGGGGAAGTCTACAATCCACTCCAGTACCTCTGGGAACCACTCTTGAGCTGGCCAAAAGGGGGCTATCAGGGTCATTCTTGTCCCCATTTGGAAGTCACAAACTTCCTGAGCACTTGCCCCAGAATCTTGAATGGGGGAAATGCGTAAACGTCTACTTGAGACAATCTAGCAGGAAGGCGTTCTACTGCTAGAGCTCTGGGGTCTTCCACTACTGAACAGAAAGACTTCCAGTCTCTTCGAGAGGAACGTGGCAAAGAGGTCGACATGAGGAGTCCCCCAAAGAGACCAGAGATTGCGGCAAACGTCTGAGTGGAGGGTCCATTCGGTATGAAGGACCTGGTTCCTCCTGCTCAGCCTGTCCGCTCTCACGTTCCTTACTCCCTGAACGAACCTCGTCAATAGAGAGATGTTCCTTTGCGATGTCCACAACAGCAGGTCTCTTGCGAGTTCGTAAAGGGCATACGAGTGAGTACCTCCTTGCTTTCGAATGTATGCCAGAGCGGTTGTATTGTCCGCATTCACTTGTACTATTCTGTTGCTCACTAACGGTTCGAAGCTCTTTAGCTTTAGCTAGGTGTACAGCCAACAGTTCTTTGCAGTTTATGTGCCAGGACACTTGAAGAGCATTCCAAGTGCCTGACACCTCTCTCTTTCCCAAAGTTGCTCCCCAACCTTTTTCCGACGCGTCGGAAAACAATACAAGGTTTGGGCTCTGTATTTCCAAGGAAGTACCCTTGTTTTCCCTCATGTGGGAGTAACCAACCAATTCTAAATGGCGTTTCATCAGATCTGGAATGGGAAAACTGTCCGAGAGTAGTCCTGTCTTCATGTTCCACGAACTTCTGAGGAAGAACTGAAGAGGACGGAGATGAAGTCTTCCTAGATGAAAGAACTGTTCGAGCGAGGAAAGGGTCCCTAACAGGCTCAACCATTCCCTCGCCGAAGTACGTTCCTTCCTTAGGAAGAGAGAGACTTTTCTAAACCTCTCGTTATTCTCTCTGAGAAGGAAATACTCGAAAACCCCGAGAATCCATCCGAATCCCCAGATAGACCAAGTTCTGGCTGGGGATCAGTTGGGACTTCTCGAGGTTCACGAGTAATCCTAAGGTCTTTATCAGGTTTAGTGTCACAGTCAGGTCCTCCAAACACTGTTTCTCTGACTTTGCTCTGATAAGCCAGTCGTCTAGGTACAGAGATATACTGATTCCTTTCAGATGAAGCCATCTCGCCACATTTTTCATAAGGCTCGTGAAAACCTGAGGCGCCGTAGACAGGCCGAAACACAAGGCTCTGAATTGGAAGATCCTTCCCCCGTCATGAAACGGAGGTACTTCTTCGACGAAGGATGGATCGGGACGTGAAAATAGGCGTCCTGGAGATCCAGAGACACCATCCAATCCCCTTGGCGAAGAGCCGCAAGGACTGAAGCAGAGGTTTCCATGGAGAACTTCTGTTTCTGAACAAACTTGTTCAGAGCGCTGACATCCAGAACTGGTCTCCAGCCCCCCCGAGGCTTTCGCAACCAAGAAAAGACGATTGTAAAACCCTGGGGAGCTTTGATCCAGCACTAGTTCTATAGCTCTCTTGTCCCACATCTGATCCACCATTTGTTGAAGAGTATCTTTCAACACAGGGTCCTTGTAATTGGCGGACAATTCCCTCGGAGTTAACGTCAGGGGAGGATTGTCCAGGAAAGGAATGAGGTATCCCTTCTGAAGCACCGACATCGACCAAGCGTCTGTCGATGAGAGTCCAGGCTTCCGCAAATCCCCGGAGCCTGGCACCTACTGGTGTTTGGAGGAGCGCCACTTCACTTTCCCCTTTTGAAGGGGCGGAACGAGGCTTCGACCTCTCTTCCGATCGTTTTCCTTTTAGCGGTAACTCTAGTGGGAGGGCCTCCTCGAAAGGGACCGAACAGGAGTAGACACCCCTTTCTTTTCTCCCACCATCACTGGTCTCTTCTTCCTGGAAGATTGCAGGAGAAGATCCTGTGTCGCTTTCTCCGTCAGAGATCGGGAAATATCCCTCACCAACTGTGAAGGGAACAGAAAATCAGACCTAGGGGCGAATAACAAAGCTGCTCTTTGCGAATGGGATACTGCTTTCGTCAAGAAAGCGCTAAAAACAGATCTCTTCTTCAAGAGACCTGCTCCAAATAAGGAAGAAACTTCCCCTGAGCCGTCCTGTACCGCCTTGTCAATACAGGACAAAATTGCAAGGAGTACGTCAGGTTCTAGCCCTTCAGGGGCATGAGCCTTCTTGGACATCACCCCAAGGGACCAATCTAGGAAGTTAAAGACTTCTAGAATGTGAAAAAGTCCCTTGAGGAGATGATCCAACTCTGAAAGACCCCAAGTAATCTTAGCAGTGTGAAGGCTATGTCTCCTGGATGCATCTACCAGACTGGAAAAGTCAGCTTCAGCTGAAGCTGGGAGTGTGAGACCCATATTCTCCCCAGTCAGGTACCAAATCCCTCTCTTGCCCGTAAGTCTAGCGGGAGGCATGCAAAACACTGTCCTTACTAGCTCTTTCTTGGTTAGCATCCAGCTATCCAGCGATTGCAGAGCTCTCTTCATAGAAATCGTCGGTCTCATCTTCAAGAAAGCCGACGATTTCGGCGTCTTAGAGCATGAAAAAAGTAAACGAGGCGAAGGAGGAGCGGCAGGGATCAATGTATCTCCGTATTCCTGGAGAAGGAGAGCTGTCAAAACTTTGTAGTTAGACAGTCCTTCTTTACCGTGAGACTCGTCCTCTGAGTCCTCTTCTAAAATCGGATCAGAAGGAGAGGCCACCTGCCGTTCCGGGTCTTCCTGTTCAAAAAACTCTCTCTTACGGGAGACAAACTCCTAATAGGAGAGGGGCTAAGAGAGTGTAAAGAGCTCCTATGCTTGGCTGGCTCTTCGTACTTGGCTGGCTCTTCGCGCTTGGCTGGCGCCTCGCGCCTGGCTGGCGCCTCGCGCCTGGCTGGCGTCTCGCGCCTGGCTGGCGTCTCGCGCCTGGCTGACTCCTCGCGCCGGTGGCTGGCGCCTCGCGCCTGGCAGGATCCCTAGCGGGCCTGGTATGGCGTTCTCGCGCCATGACTGACTCCTCCCCGCGCGTTGGCTGGCGCCTCGCGCCTGACTGGTGTCTCGCGCCTCTCAAAGCTCTCGCGCCTGACTGACGCCTCGTGCCTGGTTGGAGTCTCGCGCCTTTCTGGTGCCACATCCTTGTATGTCAGATGCTTGTCTGGCGCCTCGCGCTTGGCTGAATCCTCACGCCTGGTTGTTACCTCGCGCTCGGCTGAAGCTGCTGGTCTGGCAGACGTATCCCATCTGGGAGTATCCTCGCGCCTGTAAAGCGTTTCTCGCTTGTCTGACGCTCTAATCCTAGAAGACGCTTCTCGTCTGTAGGACGCCTCGCGCTTGACTGGCGCGACGCGCTTGTCTGGCGAATCAAAATCGTCCAAAGAGTCTCTATCCGAGTAATTCTCAAAAGACTCACGTCCCACAGGAGCCTCACTCCTGGCGGGAGAAGGAAGACGAGTCTTCTTGACCAGCAGTCTCACGTCTTTTCTTACGAGGAGGATCCTTCGAAAGGACTCCTACCAAGGCGGATAGCTGTTCCTGCACCGCCAAAATGATCCTCTTGGAAGCCTCTCCTGCGTCTTCTTGAACGGGAGAGGGAGACCTCGAAGGAGTTTTGCCCACATCATGGGACGTCAAAACCCTCTTCGCCTTTTCTTGATGGAAGGAGGCGTTCTTCCGAAAAGCGTTCTGGGCTTGAATCCAACACAGGATCTCTCCAGTGCCTTTCAGGGGCCTGGACAAGTCCGAATCCTTCCACCTCGTTTAGGAGAGGGAGAAGCGGACGAAGAGAAGCACTCTCTGAGGACGCTTTTCCGATAGCGGTCCTGAGCAGTCTGTCTATATACAGCACCTGCTGAAGGGAACGCCTGACCGGGGGGAATTCTCCACAACCTCCGTACGGCTTTCGACTTTCCTTCTCCTCTGGGCTTGGGAGCTTGGAAGAGGTCTAGGCCTGGGAGCGTCGCAGAGACGGTCAGACGCCCCCTCCACAACACTGGGGACACTCACTTCACTATAATCACTTTCACAGTCCTTACCTTTCATGGTAGCCATTTTGGATCTTCATCCTGTGAAGAGTAGCTTTCAGTTCAGCAATTTCTGAGGCCGAATCTGAATGTAAAGCCAGTGAGGGCCCTGATACAGAATTAGAATCATAATTAAGAGAAGAGTTAGAATTATCCAAAGGCTCAATAGGCCTTGTACTACTACCCGCAATCTTAGATGCAGCCCTTCTGACTCTATCCCTTTCTAACTTCTTCAAGTAAGAAGTTAGAGTCTTCCATTCCTCAACATTCAACCTCTCACACTCATGACAGGTGTTAGAAATAGAACAATCAAAACCCCTACATTTGCGACATACAGTGTGAGGATCAACCGAAGCTTTCGGTATCCTCACCTTGCAGCCTACATTCACACACATTCTCACACAAACACTTGAATCAGACATTCTTGAAGAAAAATCAAAAGCAAGTCCAAATCCAGTCCACAGTAGCGAATGCCAAAACAACGATCCAGGTACGTCACCAAAAGTCCACAAAAAGATGATCAATTGTCTAGAAAAGCGAATTCCAGTCAAGAGGTGGCAGCAACGATGTTGATACCACCGGCGACAGAAAATATATGAGTAGAAAACGGGAATGGTTCCTAGTCCTGCCACCCAGGGCAGGCCGGTAGATCACCTGACCTACCTGTAGCGAGTGGCGCGAAATTTGAATTTCTGTCGGGGACGACGGAGTCTTAGCTATGTATATATCTGACAGGTAAGTTGATTGTATGAAATATACAAGTAATTAAGAATCCTACACTTTGTTTTTTTACATCCATTGGTTAGTTTCTGTATCCCTACAACCTGAAGAGAAAACTGTAAGATAGAGAAGACTCTTTATAACTGCTAATGTTACCCTACAGTCAATACACACAGGGACTGGGTCATACAGGCTATTCAGAAATATCAATGGATCAAACAGAAGATAAAATCAACATACAGATGAATAATGAATAAACATATTTACAAAGCATAAAAAGGCTCAGAAAACAGCACTTTAAAGTAGTATTAAAACTTCTTTTAAACTTATGGACACTAGCATCAATAACACTTCTAGACAATCCCACTTTCATAATAAAGGGAATCAATGGCCTTTAGCACTAAGCAATGTGACACTTTGGAACCTCAAAAGATTATGGATGTTGGCATTATGAAAAGTAAGTAGCATATACTACTTTTCAAAATGCACTGCTGGTGAAGTAGAAGTTCCCTGTTAAACCACCGAGTTTATGGCATGTGGCTCAAAAACACATCCTCTGATGATGGCTTAAATTACGATTTCTATTCAGCACTTTTACATAAACGATGAAGATCCCAGGAGGCTTCCGACATTTAGTGGATCCAATGTGCAAAGAGCATTATCATATTCATCTCTGTCAAGTCATGAAGGCTAATAAAAAAAGTGCTCTTCCTGACATCATTAGATTACATGACCTTTAAATGTGAAAAAGAAAGCTCTGAGTTGAATGTAGAGAACATGTATCAAGAGTATAACATCCAATATTCATAAAAATTAAGCTTGGTTGTCTATACAAAGCAAAACCATGTGGCAGTATGAGATGGGCATATTCAGTTTTAGTTTTGCTGAAGTTAACCTGACACTCCATTTCAGGTCTCTAATATGCTACCAACAAATTCATTTCACATGATAAATGTACTACATGACTGCCAAAACAGCAGCATTATCTGCACACTGCATTACCTGTATCTATGATTTTTTTTTTTTATCAAAAATTATGTCAAAAATAAGACTAAAAACGAGAAAGGCGCCAGACCACTCTTATAAAAAATTACAACAATAATGAAGACTAAAAACAAGAAAGGTACCAGACCACTACTCAGTGATACACCAGAAAGGACACTTAAGGCTCACAAAAACAAGCCTCTATTGTTAACTGAGTGCATAGTCTCCCAAACCTAAAGGCAGCACCAATATTGATTTGAATTAGTCCTGAATTATATTCATCATAAGGGCTGTCTAGGAGGTAGGATAAGTAGTTACGTGTTGTCATAACTGTAGGGATAGAAATAGTAGGTAACTTATAAAATGCCTTTGTACAACTCTTCAGATAAGGCACCATGTTCCATAACAGGATAAAAGCTACTTACGTGATGAGAATGATAAGTTTATTTGTTTGTATGGTGTTTTTACATTGCATGGAACCAGCGGTTATTTAGCAACGGGACCAATGGCTTTACATGACTTCCGAACCACGCCGAGAGTGAACTTCTATCGCCAGAAATACACATCTCTAACCCCTCAATCAAATGCCCGAGAATTTAACTCGCGGCCACCAAGGTGGCAGGTCAAGACCATACCATTCACACCACTGGGGCACTAGCTGGGTTTGGTGAATTCACCCCTGGTATCTATCTAAAATATACATGGGAAAGCCTGTCTGGATATTCTCCACCCCAAAATGTGTATGTTATCAATATCACTTAAACACAGAGTAAATTTAGTAAGAAAAGCCTCAGATGACTGGTTCTTGGGGAGAGACATATCAAATGAAAACATCTTCAAGGACCTTACAGAGTATAGCTATGTTTT
Organism: Macrobrachium nipponense; assembly: GCF_015104395.2. Taxonomy (NCBI): domain Eukaryota; kingdom Metazoa; phylum Arthropoda; class Malacostraca; order Decapoda; family Palaemonidae; genus Macrobrachium; species Macrobrachium nipponense. The sequence goes on along the minus strand of NC_087215.1, from coordinate 17,598,954 downwards.
GTCCTTATAGTGACGGTAAAGAGTTTTGAAGCTTCTTTATTGTTGAAAAACAAAAAATAATAAAAAAAAAACTTTTATATGCACTTGACTGTAAACACAAGAATAAAAAACAGAAAGGAAGAAGGCAAAAGCACAAATGGTACATATTTATCTAATGCCTCTAAATAGTGATGGCACCTCCAGTCACAAAATACAGTAGTCAAAACCTAGGAAATCTCATGAACCAACAATAATAGTCATACAGTAATTACTGCCAACTGATCGCTTCCTGAAAGTTCATCAAACTTGTGTATACCAACTTTGATAACAAAAGTAAGAGAAGAACGGCGTAAAGTACGTAATCACTTGGTAGCTAAAATATAATTTCTATAAATACACTATAGGTGAATGCATGCAAGTAGATATGTATATGTGCATCATGTAGCTTTATACAAATATTTATACTTTAAATAAATACAGTCAACCTCAATTTCGTACGCCCTGGTTTTTGTACAACTCGGTTTTCGTAGACTTTTTCTGAAAAATTTTGACTTGGGTTTCATACATATTGTCAGATTTCATACACCAGAAAACGCTCCTTCCAGGGCCCACCTCATGTCTAGGCCCCAAATAGAGAGCCCAAATACAGTATCTTGTGTTCTCTCGTGACCAATTCTACTTTTGTGTTCACTGTTTTTTGTACCTTTTTTTTTAAGTGCAACTGCTAAATAAGCCATCATGGGACCAAAGAAAGTTCCAAGTGTCAGCCCTTTTGTAAAAATGGCAAAAAACACTATAGAATTCAAGAAAGAGCTTGTAGCAAAGTGTTGGAGGGTGTTGCATGCTGATCTCAGTAAGAAAATGCCAACAAGTGCTGCTGTTAGTGAATTTAAGGACAGCAGAAGCTGGTTTGTAAAATTCAAAAAGCAAACGGGCATACATAATGCGCCTACTTCAGTGATTAAGGACATGTTTGCAAAGCGGAGTGTATAAGATTTTGTGGAGAGTCATCATCCCAACAAAGACATTGTAATCCGTATCTCCAACATCTTTAATGATAACGTGTTCCACTTTAGGCAAATTTTAAAGAGATGCCAGAAACAAATGTCTCTGGACAGTTTTATTGTACTACAGGGGTCCAGTGACTCTCAAGCTTGTCCTAGTGCCAGTAAAAAAAACAAAGAGGCAAAGTAACCCTAGACAGTGCCAGTAAAAAATGAAGAGGAGAATTAACCCCAGATAGGTCCTTGATACCTGAAGTCCTTCTGGAGGGGGATTCCCCTTCCAAACAATGACCTCTCCTCCTCCCTCCCCCCTTCTCTACACCTTCCATACACTTACAAGTCTTCCATAATGGTAAGAGTGATGTTAAATGTATGACATCTCTAGATGCCCATTTGTCCCACTGAAGGATCTGAATCTCTAGTGAGAAAATAAAATTAACCAAAGGCACAGCTATAGAGGCTGGATGGTTAGGTAGGATGATAACAGTAAAAATGATATTGTTATAATACAATAAAGTTTCATACATACTTACCTGGCAGATATATACATAGCTAAGACTCCGTCGTCCCCGACAGAAATTCAAATTTCGCGCCACTCGCTACAGGTAGGTCAGGTGATCTACCGGCCTGCCCTGGGCGGCAGGACTAGGAACCATTCCCGTTTTCTACTCATATATTTTCTCTTCCACCTGTCTCCTTGCGGGGAGGCTGGGTGGGCCCTAATCGTATATATCTGCCAGTAAGTATGTATGAAACTTTATTTATTGTATTAGTAACAATTATCATTTTCATACAATCAACTTACCTGTCAGATATATACATAGCTGATTGGCACCCTTCGGTGGGAGGGTAGACAGCTACTACTGGAATAGACAGGTAAACAACATCTGTTGTAGGTATAAAATAAAACCTTGGTTCCTACCTGATAGGTGGTAGACTTCGTGGGTGTTTGTCCGTAGTCTGCATCACCTCAAGAAACTTTAGCGAGATATGTGATCTATGGCCAAGAATTCTTGTGGGTCTGCCGAAGGGGTCTTATCCACTTACTCGGCAGAGCCTGAAAGGACTTTGTCAATGGGTGCTGATCCACTTATATGACAATACACCTTATTAAGGAGCACACAACCAATCCCGACCACCTGATCCTAACCACCATGTTAGTATTCAAAAAAATTGCTCCGAGTTATCCCCAACTCTTCGCAACAACCGTAACTCAAACCAAATTGCACACGCACACAATAATTTTTCAAAAAAAATATTCATCTATTAAAAGATATCACAAGAGTTCCTTACTGAACGGAAGTGACTGGCCGCTTGTGCGGTATCTGCACTTGTTCAGCAGAAAGTCTAGAACATATCTATTAGACTTAAGTAGTATTAAGGATTGTTGTCAGCTCCTGTACCCAGGATTGTGCCCGCAGACACAAAAGGACCTAAGGAAAAACATTTTTCATAGGTCACACGCACGTCCTTCAAATAGTGAGAAGCAAACACAGAATTACATCTCCAATATGTCGCTTCCAAGATATTCTTCAGTGACATATTTCTCTGAAAAGAGAGAGACGTCGCCACTGCTCTCACTTCATGAGCTCTTACTCTCAAGAGTTTTAAAGAATCATCCGTGCAAGCCTTATGAGCGTCCGTAATTACGTTCCTGACAAAAAAGGCTAAAGCATTCTTAGACATAGGTCTTGATGGATCCTTCACTGAGCACCAAAGACCTTGTCTAGAACCTCCCAACTGTTCCTTTTTCTGTAAGTAAAACTTTAACGCCCTTACTAGGCAAGAGACCTCTCCGGTTCCCTGCCGACGAGACCCGATAATCCTTTTACCTCGAAGTTTCTCGGCCAGGGATTCGAAGGATTTTCATTTTTCGCCAAGAATAATTCCTTGAAGGAACAGATGGCTGAATCTATATTGAACCCGACTTTTGTCACTAAGGGCGTGCAGTTCACTAACTCTTTTCACCGTCGCCAGTGACAAAAGAAATAATATTTTCTCGTTATATCACGAAACGAGGCCAAATGTAGGGGTTCAAATCTCTCTGAAGCCAAGAACCTTCAGCACTACGTCTAGATTCCAGTTAGGGGGAGAAGTAATCTTAGACTTCTTGGTCTCAAAAGACCTAATCAGATCATGTAGATCTTTATCGTTTCCCAAATCTAGGCCTCTATTCCTAAAGACGGCCGATAGCATACTCCTATAGCCCTTTATCGTGGCTACGGAGAGCTGCGATTCTTCTCTCAGAAATAACAGAAAATCAGCTATTTCTGTTACAGAGGTACTGGAGGAGGACAACTTCTTCGACTTACACCACCTTCTAAAAACTTCCCACTTGGATTGGTAAACCCGGATAGTGGAAGTTCTCCGGGCTCTAGCGATCGAGCTTGCTGCTTTGCTAGAAAAGCCTCTCGCTCTGACAAGTCTTTCGATAGTCGAAAGGCAGTCAGAGCGAGAGCGGGGAGGTTTTGATGAAACCTCTCGAAGTGTGGTTGTCTGAGAAGATCCTTCCTTTGTGGAAGGGATCTGGGGAAGTCTACTATCCACTCCAGTACCTCTGGGAACCACTCTTGAGCTGGCCAAAAGGGGGCTATCAGGGTCATTCTTGTCCCCTTTGAAGTCACAAACTTCCTGAGCACTTGCCCCAGAATCTTGAATGGGGGAAATGCGTAAACGTCTACCTGAGACCAATCTAGCAGGAAGGCGTCTACTGCTAGAGCTCTGGGATCTTCCACTACTGAACAGAAGACTTCCAGTCTCTTCGAGAGGAACGTGGCAAAGAGGTCGACATGAGGAGTCCCCCAAAGAGACCAGAGATTGCGGCAAAACGTCTGAGTGGAGGGTCCATTCGGTATGAAGGACCTGGTTCCTCCTGCTCAGCCTGTCCCGCTCTCACGTTCCTTACTCCCTGAACGAACCTCGTCAATAGAGAGATGTTCCTTTGCGATGTCCACAACAGCAGGTCTCTTGCGAGTTCGTAAAGGGCATACGAGTGAGTACCTCCTTGCTTCCGAATGTATGCCAGAGTGGTTGTATTGTCCGCATTCACTTGTACTATTTTGTTGCACACTAACGTTCGAAGCTCTTTAGAGCTAGGTGTACAGCCAACAGTTCTTTGCAGTTTATGTGCCAGGACACTTTGAAGAGCATTCCAAGTGCCTGACACTTCTCTCTTTCCCAAAGTTGCTCCCCAAACCTTTTCCGACGCGTCGGAAAACAATACAAGGTTTGGGCTCTGTATTTCCAGGGAAGTACCCTTGTTTTCCCTCAGTGGGAGTAACCACCATTCTAAATGGCGTTTCATCAGTCTGGAATGGGAAAACTGTCCGAGAGGAGTCCTGTCTTCATGTTCCACGAACTTCTGAGGAAGAACTGAAGAGGACGGAGATGAAGTCTTCCTAGATGAAAGAACTGTTCGAGCGAGGAAAGGGTCCCTAACAGGCTCAACCATTCCCTCGCCGAAGTACGTTCCTTCCTTAGGAAGAGAGAGACTTTTTCTAAACCTCTCGCTAGTCTCTCTTGAGAAGGAAATACTCGAAAACCCCGAGAATCCATCCGAATCCCCAGATAGACCAAGTTCTGGCTGGGGATCAGTTGGGACTTCTCGAGGTTCACGAGTAATCCTAATGTCCTTATCAGGTTTAGTGTCACAGTCAGGTCCTCCAAACACTCTTTCTCTGACTTTGCTCTGATAAGCCAGTCGTCTAGGTATAGAGATATACTGATTCCTTTCAGATGAAGCCATCTCGCCACATTTTTCAAAAGGTTCGTGAAAACCTGAGGCGCCGTAGACAGGCCGAAACACAAGGCTCTGAATTGGAAGATCCTTCCCCCCGTCATGAAACGGAGTACTTCTTCGAAACGAAGGATGGATCGGGACGTGAAAATAGGGCGTCCTGGAGATCCAGAGACACCATCCAATCCCCTTGGCGAAGAGCCGCAAGGACTGAAGCAGAGGTTTCCATGGAGAACTTCTGTTTCTGAACAAACTTGTTCAGAGCGCTGACATCCAGAACTGGTCTCCAGCCCCCCGAGGCTTTCGCAACAAGAAAAGACGATTGTAAAACCCTGGGGAGCTTTGATCCAGCACTAGTTCTATAGCTCTCTTGTCCCACATCTGATCCACCATTTGTTGAAGAGTATCTTTCAACACAGGGTCCTTGTAATTGGCGGACAATTCCCAATCGGAGTTGACGTCAGGGGAGGATTGTCCAGGAAAGGAATGAGGTATCCCTTCTGAAGCACCGACATCGACCAAGCGTCTGTGTCGATGAGAGTCCAGGCTTCCGCAAATCCCCGAGCCTGGCACCTACTGGTGTTTGGAGGAGCGCCACTTCACTTTCCCCTTTTAAAGGGGCGGAACGAGGCTCGACCTCTCTTCTCGGTCGTTTTCCTTTTAGCGGTAACTCTAGTGGGAGGGCCTCCTCGAAAGGGCCGAACAGGAGTAGACACCCCTTTCTTTTCTCCTACCATCACTGGTCTCTTCTTCCTGGAAGATTGCAGGAGAAGATCCTGTGTCGCTTTCTCCGTCAGAGATCGGGAAATATCCCTCACCAACTGTGAAGGGAACAGAAAATCAGACCTAGGGGCGAATAACAAAGCTGCTCTTTGCGAATGTGATACTGCTTTCGTCAAGAAAGCGCCTAAAACAGATCTCTTCTTCAAGAGACCTGCTCCAAATAAGGAAGAAACTTCCCCTGAGCCGTCCTGTACCGCCTTGTCAATACAGGACAAAATTGCAAGGAGTACGTCCGGTTCTAGCCCTTCAGGGGCATGAGCCTTCTTGGACATCACCCATCACCCCAAGGGACCAATCTAGGAAGTTAAAGACTTCTAGAATGTGAAAAAGTCCCTTGAGGAGATGATCCAACTCTGAAAGACCCCAAGTAATCTTAGCAGTGTGAAGGCTATGTCTCCTGGATGCATCTACCAGACTGGAAAAGTCAGCTTCAGCTGAAGCTGGGAGTGTGAGACCCATATTCTCCCCAGTCTGGTACCAAATCCCTCTCTTGCCCGTAAGTCTAGCGGGAGGCATGCAAAACACTGTCCTTACTAGCTCTTTCTTAGTTAGCATCCAGCTATCCAGCGATTGCAGAGCTCTCTTCATAGAAATCGTCGGTCTCATCTTCAAGAAAGCCGACGATTTCGGCGTCTTAGAGCATGAAAAAAGTGAACGAGGCGAAGGAGGAGCGGCAGGGATCAATGCATCTCCGTATTCCTGGAGTAGGAGAGCTGTCAAAACTTTGTAGTTAGTCCTTCTTTGCCGTGAGACTCTTCCTCTGAGTCCTCTTCCAAAAATCGGATCAGAAGGAGAGGCCACTTCCCGTTCCGGGTCTTTCCTGTTCAAAAACTCTCTCTACGTGGGAGACAAACTCCTAATAGGAGAGGGGCTAAGAGAGTGTAAAGAGCTCCTATGCTTGGCTGGCTCTTCGTACTTGGCTGGCTCGCGCGCTTGGCTGGCGCCCTCGCACCTGGCTGGCGCCTCGCGCCTGGCTGGGCGCCCGCGCCTGGCTGGCGGTCGCGCCTGGCTGGCGTCTCGCGCCTGGCTGACTCCTCCGCGCTTTATGGGCTGGCGCCTCGCGCCTGGCAGGATCCTCGCGCCTGGCTGGCGTCTCGCGCCTGACTGACTCCTCGCGCTTGGCTGGCGCCTCGCGCCTGACTGGTGTCTCGCGCCTCTCAAAGCTCTCGCGCCTGACTGACGCCTCGCGCCTGGTTGGAGTCTCGCGCCTTTCTGGTGCCACATCCTTGTATGTCAGATGCTTGTCTGGCGCCTCGCGCTTGGCTGAATCCTCAGCCTGGTTGTTACCTCGCGCGCTGAAGCGCTGGTCTGGCAGACGTATCCCATCTGGGAGTATCCTCGCGCCTGTAAAGCGTTTCTCGCTTGTCCTTGTCTGACGCTCTAATCCTAGAAGACGCTTCTCGTCTGTAGGACGCCTCGCGCTTGACTGGCGCGACGCGCTTGTCTGGCGAATCAAAATCGTCCCAAAGAGTCTCTATCCGAGTAATTCTCAATAAAAAGACTTCACGTTCCCACAGGAGCCTCACTCCTGGCGGGAGAAGGAAGACGAGTCTTCTTGACCAGCAGTCTCACGTCTTTCTTACGAGGAGGATCCTTCAAAGGACTCCTACCAAGGCGGATAAAGCTGTTCCTGCACCGCCAAAATGATCCTCTTGGAAGCCTCTCCTGCGTCTTCTTGAACGGGAGAGGGAGACCTCGAAGGAGTTTTGCCCACATCATGGGACGTCAAAACCCTCTTCGCCTTCTTGATGGAAGGAGGCGCTTCTTCCGAAAAGCGTTTCTGGGCTTGAATCCAACACAGGATCTCTCCAGTGTTTCCTTTTTCAGGGGCCTGGACAAGTCCGAATCCTTCCACCCTCGTTTAGGAGAGGGAGAAGCGGACGAAGAGAAGCACTCTCTGAGGACGCTTTTCCGATAGCGGTCCTGAGCAGTCTGTCTATATACAGCACCTGCTGAAGGGACGCCTGACCGGGGGGAATTCTCCACAACCTCCGTACGGCTTTCGACTTTCCTTCTCCTCTGGGCTTGGGAGCTTGGAAGAGGTCTAGGCCTGGGAGCGTCGCAGAGACGGTCAGACGCCCCTCCACAACACTGGGGACACTCACTTCACTATAATCACTTTCACAGTCCTTACCTTTCATGGTAGCCATTATTTTGGATCTCATCCTGTGAAGAGTAGCCTTCAGTTCAGCAATTTCCGAGGCCGAATCTGAATGTAAAGCCAGTGAGGGCCCTGATACAGAATCATAATTAAGAGAAGAGTTAGAATTATCCAAAGGCTCAATAGGCCTTGTACTACTACCCGCAATCTTAGATGCAGCCCTTCTGACTCTATCCCTTTCTAACTTCTTCAAGTAAGAAGTTAGAGTCTTCCATTCCTCAACATTCAACCTCTCACACTCATGACAGGTGTTAGAAATAGAACAATCAAAACCCCTACATTTGCGACATACAGTGTGAGGATCAACCGAAGCTTTCGGTATCCTCACCTTGCAGCCTACATTCACACACATTCTCACACAAACACTTGAATCAGACATTCTTGAAGAAAAATCAAAAGCAAGTCCAAATCCAGTCCACAGTAGCGAATGCCAAAACAACGATCCAGGTACGTCACCAAAAGTCCACAAAAAGATGATCAATTGTCTAGAAAAGCGAATTCCAGTCAAGAGGTGGCAGCAACGATGTTGATACCACCGGCGACAGAAAATATATGAATAGAAAACGGGAATGGTTCCTAGTCCTGCCGCCCAGGGCAGGCCGGTAGATCACCTGACATTACCCTGTAGCGAGTGGCGCGAAATTTGAATTTCTGTCAGGGACGACGGAGTCTTAGCTATGTATATATCTGACAGGTAAGTTGATTGTATGAAATTACAAGGTAGGTGAAACAGAAAAATCTGCTTTGCTAAGTTGGTCTATTCCACTTTTATCAGCCATTATGGGGTGATTAGAATCTGAGGTCTGTTTGTTGTATGGAAATCACATTTGTCAATCCTGTAACATAATACTGGTCTATGGTAACTTTTGTGTAACTTTTATTTGAGATCAAAGTGGAACTTACCTGCAAGAGCTAGCAGTGGAACGTCAAGCCAACTTTTTCCAACAGATACCTTACTTCAGTTTGAAAATAAATGTTGCAGCAAATAAGATTTTTAATGCTCAGTGACAGCCTCAAACATGGTTCCTCTAAAAACACATCAGCATTTTACTAGAGATCCTGTTAATTAGAAAAGCACTATTATCAATTCAACTAACTTTCTACTCTTTCAAACCAAAGATTTTCAGCTGTAAACAGAAAGACATTTGAGGAAAGATGTTTACAAAACTAATGAAAATTTGTATTCAAGCAAAGCTTCTAAACACATAAACAATACCAACACAATCATAACTATGATAAAGTACACCTTACTAATGACTATAAAATACAAAGCTTACCATCCGCTACATCAGAATAGGCTTGATACATAAATCACAAATGTAGATCCTTGAACGAAGCACTTTTTCTCCAAAAGATTTAACAGATGCTCCTAAGTAGTACACTGAAGCATTAGAGTCAACCAAGCTCTATCCAATTTCTTGAATGTTGGGTCTTCAAGCAATGAAAAGGCACCATTCTGGTCATCTGTAAATTTAGACTATATAAAAGAAATTATCCTTCGGAAAAGAATACAAGAAAAAACATACGTATAGAGTAAATGGTTTATTGTTTCTAATATGATGACCATGTAATCACTGTTATGCAAAATATAAAAATATCAATAATAAAAGCAACAGCCTCTGATTCTCTACTGATGGCAGAGATGCTGCAATTAGTACCAACCAAAATACAAGGTTAATTATGTGCTTCACTAAAAACTAACAGCATTCTGAAAAATTTACTGGAGAAAAGCATGCTAGCATGCAGGCAAGAAAAACAATTTAATCATACATAAAACAGTTTAACAAGAAAAATGAACACCAGTTCAAACATTAATAATACAATTTACAATTCAGTTCCAACATGAATGGCTACATTCTGCCATAGAGGCATGTAATTTCATCTCAGATTTCAACTGTTTCTAAACTGTAAACTGTACACCATACAGATGCATGGTATCCACTTTATACATCTTTCACTGGCAAAGTGTTCTCAAAACCATTAAGGTGTCACTAAAACTTGCTACTTCTTTTCCTAAATTATTTCTTAACACCAACCACTCAATTCAATTACATTCCCAAATTTTTCCCTTTGCTTTCATTATAACTTTATTCATTATTATAACCACAGCTAAAATTGTTCATGATCTCTTAAAATATTTTATGCTTAAATAAAGGATGAAGAATGACTTAAGGATAGAACAAAGATTTAGGAAAAAACATGATATCCACAAAAAAAAAGGGATTTTGAGAATATAAACACACTATGTACTGTACATATTTACTACAAGATTCCACATTAGGCCGAATCATGATCTTTGGCTGCAAGATGAGGAACAAAGCAATGTCATCTTTATGATGACTTGTTACACTTAAATAAACCCAAGTTACAAGATGCCGAAGTATGCAAGAAAACATTCCTCACAATTTCAATGGATTTTCCTCTTCTTAATAAATAATTACAACACTGAAATCTTGTTCTTTTGTAGATGCAAATACTACATTTATTGTATTTTTCTATTACATGGCCTATCCACATGAATCTATCATTTTTGTTCATCTGCTAAGTATGTCCCAGGCTTCAATACCAAACCCTAGACTAATTTGGCCTTTGCCTGGAAAGTTCCCAGTAAAAGCTATAAGTTGCAGATATCTAATATGGCTAAGGCTGCTCTTCATCAAACACAAAAACCATATATTTTTTTTGTTGTTTATCCATTTTTTATGATTTTTGGTCACTATTGGTAGTTTTCGCATTTTCATTACACCTAAGGTAAATGACCGAGTGGCAGAATAGCGGCCACCAATCCCAGAATGCGACCACCTTCCCGAAAAAGTACTTGAATTCACTGCCATGAGCATCAGTTAGCTAAGAGTTGTGGTCCATCCTGGCAGCACACCGAGACTTCCATACGTTCCTCACAATACTATCTATACCTAGTAGGTATAATTCAAGAGCTTTTTCAGGATGTGGCCGCGTTCTGAAAGGTGACTGCTAGCCTATGTCACCATTCGGTCATTTACACCTAGGTAGCTACTTAGGTATCTGACAAATACTAGCTACCTAGGTAGTAGTATGGGGGCAACAGTGAGAAACCTGAGTTTTTGGTGGGGTAAACCAAAAACAAGTCAACTAGCTAATACAACAGGAGGGGTAAACTATGAAAAAAAAAAAAAATATGAAAGGTCGAGAAATATAGGTATTACCCAGGTAGTAGGTAGTACTTAGCTAGTACCTAGCTAGGTAGGTTAGCCTAGTACTACTAGGTAGGTATTACCTAGTACTAGGGTACCTAGTCCACTTGATAGCTTAAAACTTGTCAGTTTCATTACCTAGGCCTACTATTTTCTACACTTGGCTGCATGTTACCATTTGCGAATAGGTCTCCAAAGAACAGTCTCAAAGAAGGCTGATTTCTGCTAAAGTGTAGTAGCCATTCTAGGTTACCTGTCTTAACTACATAGCTAGGTAGGTAGGTACTACCTACGTGCATGTCCTAGAGTACGTCTAACTTTGCTACACACGTGGTACAACTCTGCCTAGGTTAGTTAAGTAATTAGTTACATTTAAAGTAAGGCCTAAGAGTATGTGAAATTCTGACCTACATCTTGATTCATTCTTAACAAATATCTTTAAGCAGTATTTAAGCTAAATCAGAACTATGCTTACGTTTTCGGATTTTCATAGAAGTTGTACTCGTAGTAGTATTAACAGTAGTTTTGTTGGCTATCCATTACCTACAACGGCTCCTGTTTCTGTCTCGTTCCCTGAGCTATTCTTTATTTGTATGATTTCTTAATTGTTGCTTGTAGTTTCAGTATATTCCTTTCGTTTTTAATTCCCTCTCTACACAGACATATAAAGGGGAAAATAATAAGTATGATCTCGTCCTTTCATTCATGATATGACTGTTGCACGAATCAGAATCTACTAAGCTGAAGTAGTAGTAATTGTAAATTTTCGATTTTTCCCCTGTTTGGTAAACAATCTTTGCTTAATATATAATTTACCTCTAACGTATTTAATCTGACTCTTCCTACTTGGATTTTTTAATCTCATTTTGACTTTCCTATAGCACCACGAAGGTAGCATGTTTCCTCTTTCGTCTTTACTTTTTTCTTCTTCTTCACTGTTTTCTTACTGCTCCATCTTCTTTGGATGTGGATCTCCAACCTTTTGATATATTCCGTTGAAAATAGGCTTCTGATGAAGGGGTACTACCTACTTAACAACATACGAGTATACTAGTGTTTACAGCACTATATATTTGATTGATTGTCTGGATTTGTAACTTTTATTTCTTTTTTAGTTAACACCATAATTTCTATAGCATCCATAAAAAATGGGAATGCTACATATTTCCGACACAGCCTCCCTAACATGATCGGCTACAACGTTTAAGTATGAAGGAATCTGCAATTTTTTACGAAAACAGATGAAACATGGCAATAATGCAATCTTTATCGTGATATGAGGCTTTTTATAATAACCACTGCATGGTATTTACTTTTAAAATTGTTATAAGCAAGACAGTTCAGTGGGAAGTTATATTCTATTTTTAACCATATGGTTGACATTCTATATCGCCCCCTTCATATGTACCGTATTTTAATGTATCCAGGCTAGACCTTGTCATTATTGCTGATGTCACTGACAAGTATTGATTCTGTAACGCTTGCTCTCTCTCTCTCTCTCTCTCTCTCTCTCTCTCTCTCTCTCTCTCTCTCTCTCTCTCTCTCTCTCTCTCTCGTCAGGCTATGGTATTTCTACACGGAGTGCTATTTTCATTTCGGTTTCTAGTGTAGCATAATCTAGAATCATGTCAAGTCAAATATCATTTCGAGTTCAATGATGCTCATATTTTTGCTCTAACTCAAAGTCAGTCAATGTTCCATGTGTTTCACCAGTACTTTAAGTATCATAACGAAAATTGTTCGCAGATTGTTAAATTCTTCCATGGCTCACATGAACTTTTGTAGTACTACTAATTTCAAAGTACACACGAAAACGCAGATCCCCTGAAATTCCACTTTCCGCCCTATTTTTTCAGGTTGGCATGTCTGCATTTGAAATCTCGAATCGATCAGATTGGCCTACCATGTAAACATTGTGTGTGTGTGTGCTTCTATTTTAGAGATTTTTTTTTTTAGTAAATGATTATTGAACAATATTATTGCTTAGAATAAAAAAGCCACTTCCTCCTCACGATCACTGAACATCCAAAAAGTACAGAAAAAAACAAGGAAAAAATGACAGTTTGACTGAAGTTTATGTTTTAATCGAGAAACAAACGTGACAATAAAGATGCCGCTGCCTTTCCACGATCGTTGAAAATCCAAAAAACAAACATGACAGACGGGTTGATGACTTTATTGCTTACAATTAATCCAAAATGTACAGGAAAATAAACAGGTAAAAATTGATAATTCGACTAAAAAGTTAACGTTTTAAACCAGATACAAACGTGACAGACGGGTTGATGCCTTTATTGCTTAGAATAAACATGCCACTTCCTCCCGACAATCGTTTAAAATCTAAAATATACAACAAAAAAAAACAAGTGAAAATTAATAATTCGACTAAAAAGTGAACGTTTTAAAGCAAAAACAAACTTGCAGACGGTCGATGCCTTTATTACTTGGACTAAAGATGCCAAAATGTACAGAAAAAACAAGTAAGAATTAATAATTTGACAATTTGACTAAAAAGAAGTTAACGTTTTAAACCAGAAACAAACTTTACAGACGGGTTGATGACTTTATTGCTTACAATAAATCCAAAATGTACAGCAAAAAACAAGTAAAAATTAATAATTCGACTAAAAAAGTTAGCGTTTTAAACTAGAAACAAACGTGACAGACGGGTTGATGATTTTATTGATTAAAACAAATCCAAAGTGTACAGCAAAAACCAAGTAAAAATTAACAATTCGACTAAAAAATTTCAATGTTTTAAACCAGAAACAAACGTGACAGACGTATTTGTGACTTTATTGCTTAAAACAAATAAAAAATGTATAGCAAAATCAAGTAAAAATTAATCATTTTACTAAAAAAAAAAAGTTAACGTTTTAAACCAGAAACAAACGTGACAAACGGGTTGATGACGTCACACGAAACCCCTCCATCCATTCCTGTAGACGACTCACTCTCGAAACCGCTGGGATCAGCTCAAGGTCAAATACGTCAAATTGGTGCTCTTACCGGAATACCTTCTGAAGAAGTAAGTGTCGTTTCCATTATAATTTTTTTGTGGTTTCATTATACGCTCATTAATGCTTCGGATGGTTCTCGATGCTATTGATAAGCCGGGCGGCGAAAGGTGACATTTGTTCATAGATTAGAGAAATGTCTTTTAATGTTACGGTCAGCTGCTGTTCGGTCGTATGGGATCCGGTAGACCTACCTAGGCCTATAGGACACGAGGCGACTAGGCCTAAAAAAAGCAAAAATATTAAAAAATAATAAATCGATAATGGTCAGCACGCTTGGTTTTAAACCTACTAGACCCAATACATTAACAAAATTAGACCACGACAAACGAGATTTGGCAAACTTTCCTCATATCTGATCCTATAGGCCTAGGATAGGCCTATGGTCGTGTGAAGTCTTAGCTAGGCCGTATTTTTTAATATTTACATTAAAAGAAGGAATTGTTAATTAAATAGGCAAGGCTAGGGAAAGTTCGTTTTATGCTAATCCTTAACCTTATCTGACACTATAGGCCTAGGGTAGGCCTGGGGTCGTGTAAAGTTTTAGGTAGGCTGTATCTTTTAATATACTTACATCAATAGGAGTTAGCCTATTAAACTGGCAAAGTTTTATTTTTACTATTTTAATGAGATTCCCGCAATTTTGATGAGCCTACACTTCCATTGTATTTAAATATTGTTAAAAGTTACCTATTAAAATTTTGTAGCCTAGCCTATAAGTAGCCTATCGTGGGAAACCGGGGTGTCGGTGGGGACGGGGATGGGGGGAAGATACGATAAGAGGTATGCAGCCTTATTACCCTAACCCAATATAGGATGCCATGTGCTGGTAAATAGGAGAGAGGAACCGTTATTTGACCTGGGCCTCTCAACCTAACCTTACGTAACCCCTAGACCCCAGTTCCCCACGATAGGCTACCAGGCTAAAGGTTTTGTTATAGCTTTTAACAAAGCATTTTCAGTAGAAGTGTAGGCCTATCAAATTTGCGAGAATCCCATCGCAATCATAAAAGTAAAACTTCACCTACTTACTAACCCCTCCTATGAATGTAAATATTAAAGATACAGATCAGCTTAGACTTAACATGGTGATAGGCCTATCCTAGGTCTATAGGACCAGATATGGGAAAAGTTGAGTATACCACCAATTTTTTCTTAGCCTATTTATTAATCTGTTAGCTTAGTACAAAAACCAAACGTGTAGACCCTTAAAGGCTTATTACTTAGAAATATTTGACTTTTCTGAGGCATAACCGTAAAGGTAAAATTTCTCTGTAATGTAACATGTTAAAGAAATTTTTCTCAACATGTTAGAGAAATTTTTCTATGGCAAAGAATTTCAAATCTGTCCAAATCATGTTGTAAAATTAGAGATCCATATTTCACAAATTTTATAAATTTTGATATTGAAACATTTGGAAGCATCATGACGTGTTGATAGGCGTAATTCACCAAAGAACAAATGGTATTTCAGTAGTAGCCTGTTGAAAGTGAATATTCAAGAACACATGGCGTAACACTGCATGTATAAATTACAGCGCAGCTCTGCAGTGATATGTTTTACGCCAGAGGTAAAGGATAGAATATCTTATTGGTACAGACAAAAAAAAGCAATAGGCTAATCAAACAGAATCGCCATGTAAAAAAGTATGATTTTTAAAATTGATACTGTCTTGTAGAAGATTCTAGAAAGTAAGTACTGTACAGTAATATAGTACTTAATTTTCACAGTGAAGATTCATTAAACATCATGAGAAAGGTTATAAAACGTTATATGTTGTCATAAGAAAACCCTGTGGTTAGGTTACAGAAGGTACTCTAGCCTTGCTGTTCCAGGAGTTTGTTGATATTGTATTATCACATTTTAATATGTATTAATTTTGTGCATTTTTTGTAGCAAACAAATTGCAAATTGTAATAAGTATGGATACACTGCAATATAGCCAAGGCTTGGCTTTTAGGCTAGTCTGTCCTTTGCTTTTATGCTAGCCTACCCTTCAGAGGATAGACTGGGTGCTGCAAGAATCGATAAACAGTATGTCCAAAAGTCATTCTTGGAAGGCAGCGAGCTAATGCTAAGATTTCAAACTATATTGACCTGGCTTATAACGTGTTAGTATACTACTGGTATTGGCCATCTAGAGAGTTAGGCAAGAATTCCTATTTATATGATCCAACTCCTTGATGTTGGAAGGTGGGCCTTGTGGGCTAGATTGCTTTTTCTCCATTCCTTAATTTTACTTCAGGCATAATTACAGGATGTAAGGTTAGGCTGATACCCTGATATTGTTGTGGTCTTGATGACAGGCACTTACATTGGTTTTAAGTCCTTGTTTGTTGTATTTATGACTCATTCATTGCTGAAAATAGTAGGGCAGCTTGATGTTATAAGTGGTATACTTATTTTGAAAAATATTTGATAGCATGGATAAATAAAGTATTGAACAGGAATTTCTGGGAAAAAATTCCATTTCACCCAATCTAACTATATTGATATACATTTGACTGGTTATTCCATAGCCATAGCCATTGAACATGCTTCAACATGGTGATATAGAATATTGGTATAGCGATCTCTTTTTATATGTAGTTATTGGGTGATATAGTATATTGGTATAGTGTTCTCTTTTTGTATGTAGTTATTGCATTATAATATATACATTTTACTGTTACTTTACTGTGTAACAAGACACCTACGTAGCCCTTGTAAATTGTAGTATGTACCTATGTATCGAGGGGCAGAAAAGTATGGTCTACAAAAAGTCAGGAAGGAATGTGTGTTAATTACTGTACTATATAAGAATTTTGAAGATTCTAAAGTAATGCACAGTAACTGAGTGCCATGATATAATAGGATAAAAGCATGATGCAGAATCGTTGTTGATGATATGGCTTTTTTTTTTGTGTGTGTAAGGTTAGTTGAATGGCAATCTAAATAACCAGCACCTAGTTCAAGTTCACATGGGAACAGATACAGCTCACAATCTTTGGTGATAAATTGTTTAGATTTCAGTGCATGACTCAATAGGCTCTCTCTCATTTTGACCAACCTAGCTTAAGTGTTTTGGCAAAGGTTGCACTTTTCTTCAAATCTGTTATATCTCTGGCTCGGTCATCAGCCTGTCAAAACAGGCAATTGAAGCAGTAAAAAAAATTGTTTGTTTTGGACGCTTTTTTTTTTAAGGATTTATGGATTAATAGATTTGTTACTCCTTTTATTGTTGAAGTTCTCTTATTTTTCATTTGGGTTTAGGCTGCTCTTTTCATATTTGCTGGGTCTTGATTACTTTCTTCTTCTTGTATCATAATAGTTTAAGAATGAGCATTTACAGGAACTAGAGATTTAAGGAGTTTGTGTACATCCATAAACGACGGAGTTGTTGTTTTTGTGTGTCCTACTAATTCTAGGAAAGTGAGGTCAGCTCGCTGGCAAGATAAACTGGTTATAGATCTTGGAATAAAAGTTTATGAAGCCTGAATCATATTGAGGACAGGGCTTCAGCTTGATACATGGAACCAGGTTCTTTTGTATCTGTTTTTTTTAGCCAGTGTTTACATAATTAATTGTGTTATTTTTTCATACTGTTGTGTGTTTGTTATGTTCATGTTTTACTATAGCTGTACATTTGATGACTTTGTGTCTGTATTTTAATATACAGTACATACAAGCGTTGTCATCAGTTGAAGCTTTTCTGACAAGTAGCTTCATGTGTATGAGTCCATTATTATAACAATAATGTAGTCATGCAAATAATGATGTGGTACTATCATGTCAAGAAATTCTTACTCATTTCAGTGGGATAAATTTATCTTTAGTATCCTGGCTTTAAACTGCCCTCATTGACTGTTCACTGACAGTCAATATGGAGTCATTGTTTTAATGTCAGGTTTTCCTTTTATTGGATATCTAAGATGTGTTTGGATGACTTTCCACCTCTTGTATATCACTGTTTGCCATGATTCATCTAGAACTCCGGGCCTTCACATAAGCTATCTGTATCTACTTAGTTAGACTGACAATTATTTGCTTCACTCTTCACATGCTTAAATCATCTTGGTTTCTGGATAACACTATTATATCAAGAACCCACCTGTTTTGTATAAGTATCTGAATATCTATGTGGTTGTTCTTGTATACGTTCTGTATGTCTGCATTTGAATTTATCTACACACAGTTTAGTGACTAAACAACATTAACCTGTGTTGCCATATTTGCTTGTATTTTACCACATCATCTCGAATAAGGAAATACAAGACAATACGGTGTGGTAATGGCACACAAACGGATGCCCAATATGAGTAAAATATATTGATTTTATTCTAAGAGCATATTCAGTTTTTTATCACATAGTGAACTACACCATACTCAGAGAGAGAGAGAGAGTCGCATAGGGAAAGAAAATTGATAATAACGGATTTTTATTGATAGTAATAAAAGAATAAGATTAGACGGATGGTACCAAGCAATAGAAGAATATATAGTCTTATAGTAGAGTATTAGCAAACATCGCATTTATCATGAGAGAAGGGCGAGATTGACAAAAATGCAAGCATGTTATGAGGACTGGGCTTAGGGCCAGGTTAAGGGCTTAGGCCCTTAGGGCCTTCCGTGGGCTCTCCTTCACACCTACAAGTGTCAACCTCTTACGTAAATAGGTAGTGAGTGTATCTGTTTACTTAGCATATTGATAGATAGATAGATGTTTATGGGACATTGAGTGTTAATTGATCCTGTGGAAGGTATGTTGCACACTTGTGGAATTTGATATTAGTTATTACTGTATGCTAAATAAAACATACTTTCATTAGTGCTTGCCCCAAAGGAATCGTCTTTATTCGCATTTTATGTGTTTATTTCTTTTGTTTTTCAAAGGGACTGGACCACAGTTCTTGAATAAATTTATGCTAATGATCGTGTTTAGCGATGACATAGGCTGCACTCAAGGCCATGGCAAGCTGCGAACTTTCAATTTTTTTTCGCTCTCTTCAAAGGTTTGATGTTATTTCTTGTGTCGTAAGTTTAATCATGATATAATGAGCTCATGGTATAATGAGCTCATGAGAAAAAAGTAATCTTTGGATCGTCAAGTTCTAGGTATCTCGTATTAGCCTGTAGAAGACAATCGACTGGCGCCAGGCGGGAACGCTGTAAGGCACAGAAAACGCCTGCTAGTGCAACCCCACCCAACACCCCCTGCCCTAATCCCCGCGAGCCATCTCCCTACCCCACCGCCTCATCGAGCCACTTACCATGCCCCCCAACAGGAGCTTCTGCTCTTCCAACCGGTGCTGCTGCTGCTGTTTCTCTTCACTCTTTCTCTCTCTCACGCCATTCGCTTTTCCCCTCCCGGTTACGTAACCAGACTCTTATAGTTACTGCACTTGGCTTTTATCTTGATGTAGCCATGTTGGTACGCCTGTTTTATCAGTGAGAAGACATTCAAATTGAAGTTTGTTATACCCTTATCGTTGGTTGTACAGCGTGTGGTAGTGCACGCGGCTTTACAGAAGATGCTCTCTCTCTCTCTCTCTCTCTCTCTCAGGACGTATAAACACTTGACCTGATCTTGTTTGGATGTTGGGTACACCCTCAAGGTGACACTGAGTTGAGACTAAAATGCTAATAATTTATTTATTTATTATTGACGATACAGTGCCAGTACGCCGATGTTGGCGAGTTGATTAAACTTTAGGCCACTTCCATCCACGCATGCTGCCCCCCCCCCCCCCCCCCCCCCCCCCCCCCCCTCGCCAGACAATGGGAGTAGTTGATGTAATGCTGCTGAGTGATTGGGGAAGGTCAGCTAGCTGGGCTTGCTTGCGTGGCCTCCTCGCTGTTGCTAACCAGACTGCTTCTTATATAGCAAGCAGGAGTGGCGCTTGTCCGTTCAGGCTAAATTTGGCTTTCACTTGTGGACGCAGATGTGTCGCTTCAAAGTCGAAGGACACGTCCAGGAAGGCAGTAGCCATACGCACTCTTACTGACGCATGCGTAGTAGTAGTATACCGTACCGCGTCTTTTCAAAACGGTTATATATATACTATTATTACTATACTATCAGGGACATGGGATGAAAAATGAAGATAAGAGAATGTTATCATCAGTTTCAATCAATCAGCGACCTAAAGTATGCAGGAGTTTCCTAGTTTAGTTTTACTTGTGTTAAGTATGATCGTTCATTTTTATATCGTTCCTTCATACGTCACTTGTTTTATCATGCGAATATTCAGGGAATTTTATAGTTGGGGGGGGGGGGTGGGGGGGGGGGGGGGTTTGCGGGTGTGGAAAATTTGGAAAATTGGGGGGGGGCGTACATTCAGGATTTCCGTCATTGCTAAGGAATATTAGATGACTGCAATTTTATATAACTGCACCACGTATATTTTCTCAGGCCGCCCCCCCTGTTGCGCCTATCCTATTACTTCTTGTAAGACTCTCTCTCTCTCTCTCTCTCTCCTCACTCTCTCTCTCTCTCTCTCTCTACTCTCTCTCGTATCTCTATATATATATATAAGATATATATATATATATATATATATAATATATATATATATATGCGTGTGTTATGTATGAAGTAAGTCATTCTTCTACGTTTTTTATGCTTTTGATATGTTACGTCATTTTATGTAGTAAAGCTTCCGAACAGTGTAACTGCTTTTCCCCTCGTTCCTATTATTTGTTATTATTTAAAATAAAGTCATTTGGTCTCTGCTGAGGTACCTTTAATCCATCGACCTTGCCTGGTTCACCACCCTACCCCGAAAATTTGAAGGTGACCCTTCTATAGATTCTGGCACATTAGAACTCATTCGTCTTTATGTAATAAATAAAAACATTTACTGTCTTGCCTCGTAGGATTTCCTTGTACGGAATCAGAAAATGTAACGGACGTACACGAAGATAAATTTTGAGTGTCTTTTGTTTGAGTCTCATATCACCGCAACCCCGTAGTCGGTTACACCTTTGAGACCTACCTATTCTCAAATTCCTTTCCAGCGCTGAATGACCTTTATAGGCCCCAGCGCGCGCCTCAGTGGCGTGATTGGTATGGTGTTGGCGTCCTACGTCGGTGGTCGCTGGTTCGATTCTCGGCCATTCCATTGAGGAGCGAGAGATGTGTATTTCTGATGATAGAAGTTCACTCTCGACGTGGTTCGGAAGTCACGTCAAGCCGTTGGTCTCGTTGCTGAATAACCATTGGTTCCATGCAACGTAAAAGCACTATACAAACAAACAAACAAGGCCCCAGCGCTTGGCCTTTGGCCTAAACTCTGTATTCCATTCCACATCACCACGAAGTTCAGACTGGTGGGTCGTTACCCTCGCGGTCACCGAGATTTCAGAGAAATGCTCTTCTTTAAGATGAATCCATTCAAGAATTTCTTCCGAAATTCTTAATTAAGAAACCCCATTAGAGCACATGGCGAAAAAAAAAAATAAATAAATGAAAATAAATAAATAAAACATACATAAATGAATACTTAAGTGAAAATAGTGTCAGAGAACATTTTGTCGTCTTGAATTACTACCCAAATGAAAATCACGGGTATTTATTTTACTTTTTTTTTTTTTTTTTTTTTTTTTTTTTTTTTTTTTAAATCAGAGAATATTTTGTTCTCTTGAATTAATATCCAAATTAAATTCACTATCAGAGAACATTTTGTATTCTTGAATTGTTATCAAAATTCAAATCCCCAGCAATATATTATCGTACCTCCGTTCATATTCTCTTCCATCTTACTGTCCACCGTCTCGTTAACAGTTGATTCATAGGGCAAATCCGAGGTTTTCCTCCTGTTACACCTTTCATACCTTTTCACTGTCAATTACCGTTTCAGCGCTGAATGGCCTCAGTTGCGCCCCAGGCTTTGTATGTACGCCAAAAGTATATATATAAATCATTAATCAGGTACTATATATTGGTGTGTTTTTTTTTTTTTTTTAATGGTGCAAGTGTCGGCATTGCTTGTAACTTTATGCCTTATCGTCCTGTGCTTGAAGGAATGTAGGCCCGTACCCAGAGTATTCTTTTCCATTAAGCTGAACCTATGCTTTATAAATTTCATTGCATGTATAGGTATATATCATGTTCCTATTATCACTCTATCCTTGTATACTGCTAAAGCAAATTATCTTAATGTTTTAATAAAAAAAAAAACAAAAAAAAAAAAAAAAATTATAGACTTTGCCAAAATATCCAAATGATTGTTTATTTATACTTTGTAAGTTACAGTTCAGTGAAAAGGATAGTCCACAGACAAAAATATGGACTTCCACCATAAATTTTTTTTTTTGGGGTGGATCTTCCGACCCCCCCCCCCCCCTTCCCCCCCCCCCCTTCTCTCTCTACACTCTCTCTCTCGCTCTTCTCTCTCTCTCTCTCTCTCTGCTCTCTCTCTTCTCTTCTCTCTCTGTACAGGCTTGGAATGGGCCTTAAGTTTTCGGGAGTGAAACCTGACACCCAGATGGATTTGGGCTGCAGTGTCCCGTAGTTTTTCATTAATAGTTTTTTTTTATTTATTTATTTAACTGGAAGATTGAAAAATTTAAGAATTTGATAGGTCTGGAGTAATATAACAATTCTGAAGGTTGGCCGTAGTTAGGGATAGATTATCACCGAAGTGAGAGAATAAAAATTAATATAATTTTTTTTTCTCTTTTGATACTTGATTTTGGCTGCAGTTTCCGTCGTACTTACGATTTTTCGTTATAAGACTTATTTATATTTTTTATTGAAAGAATAAACGATATATGAACTGGTAGATCTGGAATAGTTTAAAAATTCTAAATTTTTTTTTAGTTCCCTAATTTATTCCAGTGCTGTTTATCGTCTCCCCCTTCCTTTGCGATCACTTTCCAAGGATTTCTCTTATTCTCATCGTTCTCTTTTTTCTTTTGTACTTATTTTCTCTCGTGCGTTACATCGAACTTTCAGAAGTTTGTCACGTAGTTACCGAAGTACTCTGTTTATTCCCAGCTCTCATATTGTCGCGTACACTCATTATACGTATGAAGTTTACCTATACTCACCACCAAGGTCCTCTCAATGTATTGTGAGTAATATTTAAAGAACCTCGTCTTGCCACTTACGTTTATGAAGCCTGTCATACAATATTGTACAATACTTCAACCTGTGGTTGCACGGTAGGCATTATTTAAGGTACTTTGCAACGTGCCTTCGGTCCCTATAGCTGCAACCACTTTCGTTCCTCTTACTGTACCTCCTTTCATATTATCTTTCTTCATCCTACTTTCCACCCTATCCTAACACTTGATTCATAGTGCAACTACTATGAGGTTTTCCTCCTGTTGCCCCTTTCAAACCTTTTGCTGTCAATTTCCATTTCAGCATTGAATGACCTCATAGGTCCCAGAGCTTAGCCTTTGGCCTAAATTCTATGTTGAACTCAACAATTCAACAATGCTTCACGCATTTCCCAGTATTGATTTATCGTCTACTCCGTATTGACTCTCGATCAACATACTTGTTCTTCAAATCTCTCTCTCTCTCTCTCTCTCTCTCTCTCTCTCTCTCTCTCTCTCTCTCTCTCTCTCTCTCTCTCTCTCTCGACCTTGAGGATCTAGTGGGAAGGTTGTTTGGTACGCGTTCTTTCACTCATTATGTAATAGGTGGGGTGATCTTCATAATCCCCCGCCCCCCCTCCCCCCTTCCCAAGAATTCGCAGTACTTCCCCCCCCCCACCTTCCAATCTTTCAGGACCGAGTGGTTCGAGTATTTTTTGGCATTAGCAGGCGTTTTTACTTTATTTTTCAATAAGATTATGTGTCAAATGGTCGAATTTGTTTTTATGTGTTAGGATTAGCCAAGAATGATTGATTTCGTCTTGGGTTACCGCTGAAGTAAATGATAAATTGATAAGTACAATTGTACTGTATACGTGATTATTTATTTTATTTATTTATTTAATTGTTTTTGTCTTTTGTACCATCTTGATAACGCGAAGGTTAGATTATTCAGATAAATGTGGTGGTGCATGCATATATAGATATATATATATATATATATATATATATATATATATATATATATATACACACACATACATACATACATACATACATATATTATATCTATATATATATATATATATATATAAATAAATAAAGGTATAAGCCACGTAGGAAAGATAAAGAACGGAGTTTCTGCAAGATTTTTCGACTCAACGTCCTTTACTTAGTAGACAAACTGACATGCATGAGAAACAGAGTACAAGGAAGGGGATTATAAGGAGATTAGTACCTAGAATCCAACACACCTGGAGAATGATGAGTAACTTTCCAAACAAGCATAAACATGGGTACAATTTAAGAACAAAAAGATTAAGTCCAACTGCTCAGACACAGGGACAAAAACAATTAAAGGATTATACAGGGCGGCAGCTGACCACATTCAGATCTTTGGTAAACAAAAAACTTATTCACAAAAACACATTAAACATAACATATACAAAGAAAATATCTATAAGGCAACTAATTTGTATTTAATTCTGTGACTATATCTTTGAGGTCATTCTTAAACATGTTACAAATACAAGGGTCTTTCCTTCATGGCTTATACCTTTATTTATGCATTTATGTTCCAAACTTTCATGGTTCAGTTATATATATATATATATATATATATATATATATATATATATATATAGTGTGTGCATAAATCAGTCAGTGTTTTGTCCTTATAATCATTATTAAATATTTCGGCAAAGTTTAAACGTTAAAGTAAGTTGTAGCAGAGTAATAGCAGCAACTATTGTTATTAGAAGTTAGGTCCACTGGACTGGAATCGGAATATTCAGCCCTTATAAGGATATGACGGGTAGTAGTAGTAGTAGGTTAATAGAAAAGAATGCAGATACCTATAGGAATGCTCCATCTCTTGAGACTTGAGGTGCCATAGGTGTAGTACTTCGGATTAACACGTATCGGAAATTTTGTTGTGAAGAATCTCTCTCTCTCTCTCTCTCTCTCTTCTCTCTCTCTCTCTCTCTCTCTCTCTCTCTCTCTCTCATGCGTAGCCAAGTGACTGAAGTGTCCCCAGCATCCCTGTTGGGGGATATGTGACTGACTATTATTTAGTGCTGGGGGTCACGTGTTGGAGTTCGCCGTGACCTCGGTTGTTGCTAAGGTCGGTCAGACGCGTGGATGCGTTTCGCTAAAATTAACATAAAAGAAGAATTATTATGTAAGTTTATAAATAAAAAAAAAAAAAAAAAAAAAAATATATATATATATATAATAGAATATATATATATATATATATATATATATACACACACACTATACATACCTATATAAGGGTGTTGTTTCCACTAATTTACGCGTAATTTTTTTTATATACTTTTGAATATTTTGTTACAAATACAACTAAATATCGAATTCAATTTTCCCTGGGGACTAACTTACTCTCAAAGGGAGTTCTGTTATTGCATTCGCCCTTGCCAGGATTCGAACCTATATATATATATATATATATATATATTATATATATATACTATATATATATATATATGTGTGTGTGTGTAGGAATTAGTATATATATGGTAACCGCACTTCTCTGGCCAGGAATAGAATCTATTCCCATAGGACAGGCATGTATATATGTTCGGATCTTGGCTAGGATAGATGATACCTTTTGGGTTTAAGTTGTTAATCATATACAATTCCTTTTGGGTGTAAGTTATTTCCAAGGTGAAATAGATTCGATATGAAGGCGTATCCTTGCCAGGAGAGATGTACTTATCATTTATAATTCCTTTTGAGCGTAAGTTAATTCCAGTCAAAGGCGAATCCAAATTCAAAACACTTACTTCCCAATACATCTTTCCCTGAATCTGTCTAGTAATGCCTTCTACCACCTTGAACTTCCACTAGACACTTTCAAATGAAACTCCCCTCTTCATTAGCCTGTCGTATTCCATTTGTCACCTCTTGATCAAACTATCTCAAAATGCTCAGAATTATACATTCATCTAGATCAGCCTTTTTTTCATTTCTGTTTATTTCTACATTTCTTGCCTATTCGGTGCATAATCCATTCAAATTGCACAAGCAGCACGTAGAATAACAGGAGTCGTTTTTATTCCATTAAAGAAAATTTGATAAATGAAAAGATATTTGGTCCAGTTTTTTGCATAGCGGTGTCAGTGCATCTGTGCTTTCTGCTTTATGTTATGATCTGTTCCTTCTCTGAGTAGGTTTTTGAAATTGACTTGCTTGTAATGGCTGGTTTAAATCGCATTCCTGTGCGATTCCTTAGGGAGTTGAGCACGACCAGGCTCCTTAACTAATTTCTTCATGTTCTCAGTGCATTGCATTCAAGAGGCCACTTAATTATCTTTCACTTAATTATCTTCAACTGCAAAGTCAGTGCTGTAATGTGTTTAATTACTTCTATTCAGTCTCAGGCTACGTCCAGTATTTATTACAAGAATCCGTCCTCCTCTTTCACTGCCCCATAGGGTAGTGCCGTCAGTGCACCTCATGCGGTACACTGTAGGCATTACTTAAGGTTCTTTGCAGCGTGCCTTCGGCCCCTAGCTGCAACCCCTTTCGTTCCTTTTACTGTACCTCCGTTCATATTCTCTTTCTTCCATCTTACTTTGCACCCTCTCCTAACACTTGATTCATAATGCTCCTGCTTTGAGGTTTTCCTCCTGTTTACACCTATCAACCTTTTTACTGTCGGTTTCCGTTTCAGCGCCGAATAGCCTCATAGGTCCCAGTGCTTGGCCTTTGGCCAAAATTTTACATTCAACTTTATTATATGTCTTTAGTGTCATGCTAATAAGGTCAAGCTTCTTTCTACCTTATACACGAGTATTTGTACGTATTGCAAAGGACCTCAAGGAAGACATAAAATCCTGACCATCATCATCCATGTATACAAAAAACTTATCGTTTTTTGCTTAGTATGCGGCTGTATTCTTTCATATGTTGTTTCCTCTTTCACCTACTATATATACTATTTTTTTTCTAACTGTTGACTTGCTTTCATTACTCGATTCAAAAGAGGTGTTCGTTTATAACTGAATGTTCCGAAATCGTTCTCCCTCATCGTGGAACCGATCGTGTAGTTACACACACACACACACACACACAGCGCCTCAGAGGCGTTGTTGGTATGGTGTTTGCTTCCCACCTTGGTGGTCGCGGGTTCGATTCTCGGCCATTCCATTGAGGATTGAGAGATGTGTATTTCTGGTGATAGAAGTTTACTTTCGACGTGGTTCGGAGGTCACGTAAAGCCGTTGGTCCCGTTGCTGAATAACCATTGGTTCCATGCAACGTAAAAACACATACAAACAAACAAACGAAAACACACACACACACACACTAATATATGCCTTTATATATTAAACAAAAACACACACAGCACACCTATATATCCTTATATGTATTTCATACATAGGGTAAAATAATAAAAAAAACAAAATCACGAAAATCCTGTTTGAAAGTAAATAAAAATTAAGGTGTAAGCATATTCTAATCAATTTGCAAAAAATAATACTTTAAGCGGTCCTTAAATTGAATATCGCTTGCCTAGCGCGCGCACCAATCAACAATTTTTTTTATAATTTTATAATTTCCTTTGTTAAATTTGACCATGGGCCGTTACACAGGTGTCATGCTTGTTCTCCCGAACGTCTTAGATACGCCTTTGCAATCCGGTGGATTTAAGTCGAATGTTGGCAACTGAGTCGTCAGGGGACGCAGAATATATATCTTGCGCCAGAAGTCAATGAGGATTTTGCAAGGGAATTTGCGGAGAAGACCTTGAACCCTCTCAGGAATGTCGCGTGGTGTGCACGTCGTCGCTATTCTTCTCTCTCTCTCTCTCTCTCCCTCGCTCTCTAGGAGGCATTTTTTTGGTTGTTAGTCCTTGGGACATTGAATGTGTTTCTCTCTCTCTCTCTCTCTCCTTCCCCGTCTCTCTCTCTCTCTCTCTCTCTCTCTCGTCCTCTGTATTAGACTTCTGTGTGTTAGACGTCTGCATTTGAATCTCTTCTCTCTCTCTCTCTCTCTCTCTGCTCTCTTCTCTCTCGGTCTCTCTCTCTCTCTGTCTCTTTGAGGGACCTGGGCAACCCGAACGAACTGTAAGGTCTGTAAGGTAAGGTAAGGTCCTCTGCACACCCATCGCGAACCCTTTATTTTAAGGAACTGCTGTCAAGGGAAGGGCTTTCAGGTCAAAGACGTAGTTAAGTTTTGAGGTGTGGGGCCATATCATGAATGCGTTGATGTGTTGTTTCTAACCGTTGTTTTTGTTTAGTTTTATTATTATTATTATTTATTATTATATTATTATTATTATTATTATTTATTTTTTTTCTCGTATGTGAATATATATATATATATATATATATTGATATATATAGAGAGTCGATATAGATATATATATTAAGGGCAGGATTCAGAAGCAGAAGACACAGTATCATTTTATTCCAGCTTTCGTGATTCATAATCACTCATCAGGATATCTACAACATAACAATACAATATATCATATAAATATAAAATTAAAAGAGCTATATACAAAACTTTAATTTTAAAAGCGGACGAAGGCACTGATAAAACGAAATAAAAGTAAAATTGTTAAGGAGCAGAAAACTACGTGAACAAAGGACGCACGTATAAACAAAATAGTAAAATTCAAAACACATACTTAAATACAGACACACTTAAAAAAAAAAAAAAAAAAAAAAAATTGCTATCATAAATTGAATAAAATACCTGGAGGTTAATAACCTACCATTACAGAGGATAACGACGCACTAAGAACAAACAACAAAAATTTTGAGAGAGGCAAAGAGTTAGAAAGATACAAGGGAAAAGCGGTTGTTTGGCAGTTCAGAGAAGGGAACTCGTTGTTTAATATTTAATGTTTCGAGGATAAGTAGTTCTGTGGTTGTTTGTATAACAATGACTTAAATCTTCATAGATGATTTTCAGTTTTGCATTTTAATGGTATGTCTACGTATATTAGAGGCATGCCGGATTTGTCAACGACATCGCGTCTATAACTTAGTCCTCTATGGGAATCGGCCCTCACCCTGAGACAAGCCGCCTGGTGGATCCAATATATTTTTCCCAAATTACATTTAGGAAACAGTTGGTACTCGTAGACAACACCAGACGACATCAGAGGCGGTAAGCCGATCCTTGAATCTGAAAAGAGAGCCAATATTTTTAGGGTTCCTTGGTATTAATTTTAGATTGATGGCCCCAATGTATTTTTGGAACGTTTTTCAAGAATCCCTTCGAATTTATCTTCATATAAGAAAGAAATGTTGCTAGAGTGGAGTTTTAGGAACGTCAAACACTTTGCCTATTGGAGAATTTTCTACATTTAGAAGTTTTTTGAGAATCGTGTGAAAACATGGGTAGGGAAACAATTATTGGTATAGTATTGTTGAAGAAGAAAATTTCTTGGTGAAAGAGGTTCCAGTCCGATGTTTAAAGATATGCACGAATTGTTATAAGAGTGTAGATAGAGTTCAGTTTAAAATTGCTTAAAACAAAATCTATAAAAATTAGACCCCAGACGCATAAAAGTTTTCTTTCTGAATATAGATGTGTTAAACTTGTCATTACCTTTGGGTTACGAGTTATCTGAAAACTGCTAGCCTTTGGATTCGTGTTCTTTTTCTATTGTGAAAGTGGTGTTGTGATGATATGAATTACAAAATTCTAAAGAGCGTTCAAGCACGGGTCTTGTTTTAAACAGAATAAAAGTGTAATCAACATATCTGAGCATAGAATAGGGGGCGTAGGCTAAGGGGCACTCATCGAGTATTCGCTCCTCCAGGGAGCACTGAGTGATGTTTGGCGAACGTAGTTCCCGAGAGGAGAACCCAGGGCCATGGGCCCTCTATTTGTCTGAAAAGCACACCATAAAAATAAAAGCCGTGTCCAACACGGCCATTTCTAAAAACAATCTTAAAAGGGCGCGGCTAAAACTATGATACAATGAATCGGAGGTGGGAAAAATTTTGTCCAAAATTATATCCTATCGTTTTCTCTAACCCAGGTATATTAGTGAATACCGACCTCCACATCGAATCTTGCCATGAACAGGTCCCGAATCTTGTGAAGAATGCGTTTGTTTAAACTGTTTCAGAGTTAGATACATTATAACTTTTAGTTGTCAGGGCTCCAATAGGGGAAACAAGAACTTTATCCCAAATTTGTAATTTGGAGTTCTAAAGGAGCCAAGATAGGGGCGAAGGGGGACGTTGGGTTTTGTGGACTTTGGGTAGTCCGTACTAAAATTCAAAAGAGGAACTGTTAACAAAAAGACATGGTATGTGTTCTCGTTAATGATGTTCCTCATTCTTAAGCGACGGAGAAATCTTTGATCTTGTCTTCCATTCCTCTTTTGTACGGCGCTACCACCCAAAAAAAAGTCCACAAACCCAACGTCCCCCTTCCGCCCTATCTTGGCCTCCTTTAGAACTCCAAATTACAATTGGCTAAATTCTTGTTCCCCCATTGGAGCCCCTGACCCTAATAAGTTTCTGTATCTAACTCTGAACAGTTAAACAACGCATTCTTCCACAGATTCGGACCTTTTCATGGCAAGATTCGATGTGAGTCGTCTTCCACTAATATTACCGGTTCGAGAAACGATAGATGAATTTGGACAAACTTTTTTCCCACCTCCGATTCATTGTATCATAGTTTTAGCCGCTCCCTTTTTTTAGATGTTTTAGAACTGGCCGTGTGGACACGGCTTTTATTTTCATGTGTGCTTTTCAGACAAATAGAGGCATGGCCATGGTTTCTCCTCTCGGACCTACGTTTCGCCAACATCTCAGTGGCTCCCTGGAGGAGCGAATACTCGATGAGTGCCCCTTAGCTATCGCCCCCTATGTCTTATGCTAGATATGTTGATGACACTTTTATTCTGTTTAAACAAGACCACGATGCTGAACGCTCTTTAGAATTTTGTAATTCCTATCATCACAACATCACTTTCACATAGAAAAGACACGAATCCAAGCTAGCATTTTTTAGATATACTCGTAACCAAAGGTAATGACAAGTTAACACATCTATATTCAGAAAGAAAACTTTTACTGGTCTGGGGTCCTAATTTTTATGCTTTTGTTTTATCAATTTAAACTGAACTCTATCTACACTCTTCACTCGTGCTATCTTTAACATCGACTGGAACCTCTTTTCACCAAGAAATTTGCTTCTTACAACAATACTTTACCAATAATTGTTTCCTACCCATGTTTTTCACACGATTCTCCAAAAACTTCTAAATAGAAAATTCTTCCAATAGGCCAAAGTGTTTTGACGTTCCTACTCCCACTCTATGCAACATTTCCTGTTCTTATATGAAACAAATTTTCGGGAAGGATTTTCTTGAAAACCGTCCCAACAAATACATTGGGGCCATCAATCTAACATTAATACCCCAAGAACCCTAAGAAATATTGGCTCTCTTTTTCAGATTCCAAGGATCGGTACCGCCTTTGATGTCGTCTGGTGTTGTCTACGAGTACAACTGTCCCTAAATTCTTAATTTGGGAAAATATATTGGATCCACCAGGCGGCTTCGCAGTGGTGAGGGCCGATTCCCCATTAGAGGAATCGTTTATAGAACCGATTCCGATTTGAAATCCGGAATCCTCGAAATATACGTAGCCATACACTTAAATGCAAAACTGAAATCATCTACGAAGATTAAGAGCATTGGTTATACAAACCACCCACAAGAACTAAGCTTATCCTCGAAACTTAAATATTAAACAACGGTTCCTTCTCTGAACTGCCAAACAACCCGCTGTTTTCCCTTGTATCTTTTCTTAACTCTTTGCCTCTCTTCAAAATTTTTGGGGGGGGGGGGGGAAAAGGGTTTGTTCTTAGTGCGGCTTTATCCTCTGTAGGTAGGTTAACCTCCAGTATTTTGATTCATTTATTTTAGCAATTTTTTTTTTTTTTTTTTTTTTTAAGTGTGTCTGTATTTAAGTATGTGTTTTGACTTTACTATTTTGTTTCTAAGTGAGTCTTTGTTCACGTATGTTTTCTGCTCTTAACAATTTTACTTTTTTTTCGTTTTTAATCAGTTTCCTTCGTCCGCTTTACAATTAAAGTTTTGTATATAGCTCTTTTAATGTTTATATTTATATGATCTATTGTTTTTATTGTTGTAGATATCCCGTATGAATTGTGATATGAATCACGAAATCCACGCTTGGAATAAATGGATACTGTGTCTTCTGCTTCTGAATTCCTCCGCTTAATCTGGATGAGAATGTGATGTGCCGATGATTTTCGCCCTTACCGCCCATGATTATATATATATCATATATATATATATAAATATTATATTTTTTTAAATTTTTTTAAATTAAATATATATATGTTATATATATATTGTGTGTGTGTATATGTATGTATGTATGTATGTATGTAGTCCGCTAGTATAATTCATCTTCTTCTTCTTCTCTTCTTTCTCTTCTTATTATTATTTATTATTATTATTATTATTTATTATTTTATTATTTTTTATTTTTATTATTATTATTTGCACGTATCCCATAAGGAACGATGTTTAACAGACCGTTTGTTTACAATTTCGTTTTAAATTATTAAGGCAAAAAAGAGAGAGAAAATAACATATAAGATATATAGCGGTGTCAAATTGTGTTTCAGTATATATATATATATTATAATATATATATATATATATTATATATATATATTATTATATATATATATATATATATATATTCTATATATATAGTAATAATATATAAAGTGTGAATCACCAGACATTTGCCGGCATATGCAGTATATATATAGTATATATATATATATATATAGATATATATATATAATATTATCATACATTATATATAAAATGAATCACCAGACATTTGCTGCATATGCCTGTTGTTTGTTGTGATTATTATTATTATTATTATTATTATTATTATTATTAGTAAAGGAGGAAAAGGTAATCTAAGAAGAGGAGAATTCACATAATAAAAAAAACTATAATTTAAATAGATAAAATGTTTTGAAATGCATGAGAAAAGTATTAGATTAATAATGCATTGCATACGTACGGGTAAAAGTATTTTTTCCCTTTCATATTGGGTAATTTTTCTTATTTTTTTCAGTGATATTGTCATGTTTCTGTCCTATTTTTTTTCAGTGATATTGTATTTCATGTAATTTTTTTTGTGTATTTTTAATTTATTCTACAAAATTTCTGTGATTTTGTAATTTTTTCTGTATTTTTTCAGTGATGTAATTTTTCTGTCATTTTTTTTCAGTTATAATGTCATTTTCTGTCATTTTTTTTCAGTTATAATGTAATTTTTCTGTCATTTTTTTCAGTATATAATGTAATTTTTCTGTCATTTTTCTTGATATTGAATTTTTACTATATAATTTTCCATGTTATGTAAATTTTCTGTCATTATTTGGCAGTTATATTGTAATTTTCAATAATTTAGTGTCAAGAAAACAGTCATTGGTCTAGTGACCCAGCTTTCATAATCGTAAAGATGCATTTGATAAAAGTTAAAGATACAGATGGGAATTGAGCACATATTTCTAGTTTTAGTCTTTTTGAGTATTAACATTAAATTCGTTACTGTATGCTTACGGATTGTATGTCACATTTTTTGCGTTCTTTTGTCATTTCAGTTTTGATGTTAATGTTTCCAACATCACGGACACGCAATTAGTGGTATTTATGTGGCAATAGAGGAGGGTATACTGAGAGAGAGAGGAGAGAGAGAGAGAGAGAGAGAGAGAGGAGAGAAGAGAGAGGGAGGAGGAGGGTGTTTTAAAGCGATTGGCCTCTGTGTGCCTCGCAAAGTTCCGGAAGGTATTTTAACCGGTGGTTCCTGCAAAATTGGCCCACGTATATTTTTTTCTCAGTTGACTGCATTTGCTGTTTATAGAATATCCTTGTGAGGGCTCATTCATTTCGTGCTCGGAGGTGGAATGTTCTTGGTGTCAGAGAGAGAGAGACTCCTCTCTCTCTCTCTCTCTCTCTTCTCCTCTCTCCTCATCTCTCTCTCTTCTCTCTCTCTCTCTCAAAGAGCCCCCAAAATCCATTCCTGGTCCCACTTGGGCTATCCACTTGACAGCACTGGCTTTTGGCGAGAATATAGGCTGCGAGCAGTTCTTGCGTTTGAAATTTATAGTGTCAGGTTTTTGCATATTTCATCAACAGTCCATGATCGTTTGTTTACTCACTAGTTCTAACCGGTAACTCCTACTACATAGTTTTATGTACAGACGGGAGGTCTGTTCAGTAGCCGTTATATTTTTTGTTATACATATATAACATTTGGTTTTTTGATTGCTTTTATGACGCCAGATAACATTGCGTATAAGTCATTTGCCCGTTGCTTTGTTTTATAGTCCTGCACGGAGATAGAATATTTACATAACTAATAATAATGAAAAGTTAAATTCGAAGTCCACCATTGTCCTGGTACTATATTGAAATACACGTGAAGCTTTCGAGGGCATATGGGAAGCTCTGTATATAATATTTTCGCTTACTTGGGGAGTAAGCCTATAAACTACTTTGTTGTTGTTCTTTGTTCTTCTTCTTCTTTCTTGGGTGAGGTAGGAAAGGTCTATCAAAGCCTAACAGTCTGAAAGGGCGGTTTCAGCGTTGATTTAAAGAACAGTATGTTAGGATAGGATATTTATGATTTATGTATTAAATGGAAATGTAACAAATAAGTAATGTGCAATGTTAAACTGTACATAACAATTATTTCTTAATAAATAATATCTTTTTATTTAAATTTTCTTGATAAGGACAACACTATTTGACCGTAGATTTTATCACGCTCCCGAGTAGCTGGAGTTCCCTTCACACCTTGTCCACATTACTAGTCCTAGGAAACTTCCTTCTCTTTCCGAAATCTCAATCAAATATTCTTTTTCCTAATACGTATCGAATTCCTGTTTTCTAACTCGGAAAAAAAGACAGTTTTCCAACCCGAGAAGACAGCGTGAAATCACGTGGTCTGAATCTGATTCTGTGACTATTTTTGTATAAACGAATCTTGACTGAATCTTGCTTGCTCTGCAGTCTGCATAGCCTCTTGGGTTCGAGCCAGAGGCATTCCCCATAATTCTCGCTAGATTTATGAGTGTATTTTGACTTTTTTTTTTTTTTTCATAGCCCTTAGGCTTCTGACGTCATATCGATGAGTGGCTGTCTTGTGACGCCTTTGTTTAATTTTGTTGTATTCTTGTTCAGTGGCATATAGATTTAACAGACCTTTTCATATTAGAAATATATCTATACATATGCAGGGAGCAGACCTTCTTTGATACGTGTTTTGTTGAAAATAACCGCAGTTTTCAAAGAATTAATCTTACGCAGGGTCTTTTCGATTCTTCTGATGATTCGTTTTTCTGACTCAGCTAGGTTGTTGTGAGTAGAATTCATATATATTCATATTTGTCATACTTTGGATATTTGTCAGAAATAATATTTTATAAAAATATTTATATATTTTGCTTATAAATCTTTGTAATGTATGTATGGGTGAATATTGTATAATCTATTATATAGATATATAATATATAATATATATATCTATATATATAGTATTCTAATATATATATATAATATATCATTCGCAGTGGGTTACCAAACCTACAGTTCTGCGCAATGATTGCTACCAATCACAGTCAGCGAGTACCAGTTACGTCTTAGGTCAAAAACACGATTAAACTGTTTCAGGAAGTTTAGTAAATCTCCTTCTCACATCAGTTAATTGAACCCATGATCTCTCGCGGACTAGGTCCGGAGGTAGCCAAGGTCAAGTGGTCGTATGTGACAAGATAATGTCTTAGGAGGAAGAGCATGTAGATCTCGATAACGTATCATCGGGATTCGAAAACTAATATCTCGTGAGGGGCGGTTGTATCTCGTTCAGATCTGCGGTCTCTTCCTTGGGCTCAGGAAAGTGAAACGTGATTTTGAAGTCGTTTTCTTCCTTACGTCCTCATGTAAAAGTGAAGTAACAAAGAATGACTAAACCTAGGAATAATGAAACCTCAAGGTTTGAGGTATAAATCTGTTCGTATTTATGCTTTAAATCTGCAGCGAAGAGGAACGTGGTGGTGATGGGTTTTGCGGTTTTCAGCTGCGTACTTGGCAAAATTTCAGAAACAACTGAGAGAGAGAGAGAGAGAGAGAATAGTCAGCTAGATACTATTGATAGGGATTAAATGAAACGCCCTGTTTATTCGAAAGCAAATTGCAATTTATGGGGGCCACTTTTTTTATTTACATATCCGTAGAGGAAGTTAGTTGGTTTTTATAAGTAAGCGAGTCAGCTGCGCCACCTGTTGTTTGAGTAATGTTCACGAGTCTTGGCCTTTAAAATGAATCATCCGAATGTTAGGGAAGAGAAATAGTGACATTTATATTTAAGAGAGAGAGAGGGAGGGAGAGGAAGCTTGTGTTTGGGAAGGTGGACAATATTCTTAGGGTTATATTAAGCAAATGTGCTAGTTATATTTATATTCCACAAACGTCCCTCAAAACATTGTTGGAGAGAGAGAGAGAGAGCCGTGTTTTCAGTCTTGAACTGGGTCGAGGTTTTCTAGAACAAAATGAAATTTCTTCTTCTTAATTAAGTTCCTACAAATGATCTCGACTGTTCGCAAACTGAGCGAAGCGCTGACGATCGCCTTTTCTCCAGTTTCGTCTAGAATCTAGATGATGATGG
Source organism: Macrobrachium nipponense (assembly GCF_015104395.2). Lineage (NCBI taxonomy): Eukaryota > Metazoa > Arthropoda > Malacostraca > Decapoda > Palaemonidae > Macrobrachium > Macrobrachium nipponense. Next base: position 17,562,352 of record NC_087215.1, on the reverse strand, counting down.
ATGGTAGGATGAAAGGAGGTTCTTATGAGGGTTTTCGAAGTTGTTCAGCCAACTTGGGGCTTTTCTACAGTATTTATTCACTCAGAATTGGCTTAACACACCATATATTATATATATTATATAATATATATATAATTATATATATTATATATATATTATAATCCAACTTAATGTCTTTTTGGCCTTATATATTCCTTTTAAATTATTTACCACATGTGTTTTTATATATATAATATATATATATATATATATATATTATATATATATATATTTCTGGTGATAATATATATATATTTAAATGTTAAAAAAAAATATATATATACACATAACTCCACACAGCACACCACACACAATATTACAGACATTTATTTCTAAGCACAGTACTCCAGGCATGAGCACTTAGCACCAGACACGTATACCATCCTTGAGGAGTGTTGAGAAGCTTCGTCGCTGTCTTTAATTAATTTGTCAGGCCGATAAGGGAACCCCCTACATTAAATTAACAAACCCGTCTGGTACGCGTTTCCGCGGGATAGATGTTTGGTATCTGATTAGCTGGGTGAAGGAAGCTTGTGGCCGTTTGAAGTTGAATATCCGGGATGTGTTTTCGTGGGTTAATTTTTTTTTCCTGTTAATGAAAGAGAGCTCTGAAAGTTGACTCTGTCCATCAGAATTGGAATTTCAATGCTCAAGCAGACTCTCTCTCTCTCTCTCTCTCTCTCTGTCCGGTCGCATCAGGATCTCTCTCTCTCTCTCTCTCTCTCTCTCTCTCTCTCTCAAGGAAAAGTTAGATCTGTGGTTCACAAAGAATTTAAGATTTTGCATTTTATGTTGTAAAAGCTAGAACCTCTCTCTCTCTCTCTCCTCTCCTCTCATATCTCTCATCTTCTCCTCTCATCTCTCTCTCTCACAGTCCATCTCTCTCTCTCTCTCTCTAGGAAAAGTTAGATCTGTGGTTCACAAGAATTTTAAAGATTTTGCCTTTTTATTTGTAAAGCTAGTCCACTCGCTCTCGTCTCTCTCCTCTCTGGTCGCCTCTCTCTCTCTCTCTCTTCTCATCATCTCTCTCTCTCTCTCTCTCAGGGAAATTTGACTCTTAGCGCAATTCACTCTTGTCCAACAGATGGATATAATTTGTATAATTTGTTTTAACTCATCAGGAGTTCCATTCCTGTGGCGCCACGTCGGGTGTTTCCGAGGTGCCAGCGCCAGAATCAGGCGCTGGCGCCAAATGGCCTGCCGTCTGTGAATTTCATATTAAGTGTACCGAGGTAATCCGTGGATTTCCATCTCGACCGTAGTGGGATTTGCGTCTAGTTGTTGACGTCATGGCTTCCTCATTTTGTCGTTGCTCTTCCCTCACCCCCACCCCTTTTTCGTATATTTTATTTTGGGTGTGTGCGCGCACGCTTTTGTATGCTTGCACATGTTAATAATTGCTCTTTGATGTAATTGATTTTATTCCGCAAAATTTCATTTTGTTTGTATGAGGACTTGGAATCCATATTGATATGTAATTTTGCTATTTAATTATAATGTAACTTTGCTATATAATTAGTGTTTGTATAGTCTGTATTTTATTTTTAAAAAATTTAAGGTGATCTTGGGTCGCTATGTTTTAAAATCAGTGGCAAATTTCTCTTCACCCCTTTCGATTCTCTTTGAATATATGTCATTTTGCTGACTTTGTATGCTCGTATGGTGGTAATATAAGGTAGTAATGTTATTTTTATTCATTGTTTTCCGGGTAGTAGTATGGAAATAAGTTAAAAAAAGGCTGGAACTTTGCGGACTAAATTCATTGAATGTAAAACATCTTAAGCAAGCAAATGAATAGGTACAATTAGCAACGTTAGATTATCACAACAGGGAAACCTCTTTCATTTCATTTCTTTCCACATTGAAGTAGGTTGGTTACCTATGGCATTTGAAGTCATACAAAGGACCAGGTGGCGCCTTAGGACGGTTGTTGCTTTTTCTTTGCGGATCTTGTTGGTCTCTGAATGCATTGTTGCAATTGTGCAGTTATTTTCAGTAAAGAAGTAAAGTAGGATTATTATATACGTTTTTCGAGTAGTGTCAGCGTCCCTAGGCTTCCATTTTTCCAGGAATCCGCTAACTTAAGTTTCCAGTTTTCCTGGTATCTTTGCCCGTGGATTACCAGTTTTCCAGGTGTCAGTGCTCCTGGGTAGTCGGTTTTCAAAGTGCTTTTGGGTTTTCAGTTTTCCAGTTATTTTCGCCTTTAGGTTTCCAGTTTTCCCTCTTCTAGGTCTCGTGTCCTTTGGAGCATTTCCCAGTTTTCCAGGTTCATGACCGTAGTTTGTTCATACACGAAACAAAACTCGGTCTTAACATTAGGATTTTATAGCGCCAAAGCTGGAAACCGTAGAAATTAAATTACACTTGTGAGATCCAGGACTAATGGATCTATAACAGGTCACGGGGCTGTATACCCGAATGCCACGGCTTACCTGTGGCCCATCAGTTTATTTTTCCTACCGCCTTTAAGATAAGACGTGTTACTGTCTCGCTCATTTAAGCCGGTTTTTCAGTTTGCCCGTTTCTTTTACCATTTCATTTTTTTATTTTTCATATCCTTTTCTTTCTCCCAATGTGATCATGTGTGGTAAGAGTGTATACACGTGGTATATGGAGAATTTTTGCCTCACATCGGATGTGCTACCTCGCTATCGAAGAGTGAGACAAAGGAGATGCCCAGAGAGTCAGTGGCTTCCCTTGTTCTAGGTTTCCTAAACCCTCGGTGTCGACGGATCCTCATCCAACGTTGTAGTAGGTGCAGGGAAAACGTATGTACGGGTTGTCCCTATCCGTGTTCTGTTTGTCGCGGTTGGTCGTGGACCGTGGAAGAAGTTCTATGGAAAGCCAAATACAAAGAAGGGGGTGACGCCAGCTTTGGATGACCAAACCTTACCGCTTTCTTTTGTCATCGGTAATAAACCGGCTGCTCCATTGTTTTCTTCCTCCACCTGCTTTTTGATTGTTCATACCCCTTCGGTTTCTTCTCTCCCTAGCGGTTCGTATCGGAAACGTCAGGAGGGCCTTGGGTAATTTTATGAATAATTTGCACTCTTCCTTTGTTCCCAGCACAGTAGAGGGGGTGATCCGCCATCTTTGTTCCGGCTCCCTCTACGCAACGCATAGGTTAGATGTACGTGTTCAGCGCTAGGCCTACCAGGCGTACCAACCTTGATGGTCTGATGCGCATTATATGACGTCACGTTCCAGCAGGGTCCGGCACCTGAATGTTCCTCATCCCACCCGGGCTTGCCAGTTATGGAATTAATGCGCTGCTTCTCCACCCACTCAGTATTTACGCGATGCAGAACGTGGGAGGTAATTTGCCGCAAACTTGCGGTTACCAGCAAAACCTCTCAGCTCCTCCCTACGAGAGCGATGACGTCACAAACTACTCACACTCTGAGATGGCAGGCGTGATGACGTCACAGACCGCTTCTCGGCCTTGTTTTTCGGCTGCACCCAAACGCTATACGCGCTTCTGATCCGTCATGCAACTGTAATGCAGAAGTTACAGGATATAGAGGAGAGAATGATAAAGATACAAAAAGAAACAGTGTGATTCGCCTTCTTCTCTAGTTCGGGCGTCATCGCTAGAGTCCGATAACGTCCACGGCTAGGCCAGTCAAGCGTTGGAGGAGGATTCGGGAGTTCCCTAGCGGATCTCTGGCCAAGAGGAGAAGAATCATTCGTCTCTACTTCTACGAAGCTGTCATTTCCAGTCACAAGAGGTCGGAAAATCAGTGGCTATTAGGCCGAAGGTTGCCAGACGAAGCCTTCGCGAGAAGTCCGACCAAGCCGAGAGAGGTACGGCCGCGAGCTAGCGTCCGAGGCGGAGTTGCCAGTTTCGGATCGCAAAACTGGTACTGCGATAAACACCTCTTGTAAAATCGACGTGGCGGCGAAGGGGCAGTAGAGGATGGAATGCAGTCCCAGTTTTCGCCCTGTAAGGCCGTTCAAAATACGTACGAAGACGATAAGGCTCCTATTAAAAGTACAAAAAATAGAGAGTTGGCAACCTCGGCGGATACGTTCGTGGAAAGGCATGTCCGTCTGGATAGAAGCCGAGGCCGGGCTCGCCGACGCTCGAACAACGTTGCCAACGCTAATAAAGACAAACTACCTCTGTCTTAATGGGAGCCTTCATCTTGGAGATCTAGACGATATTCCTCGCTCTAGATTCCGTGAGCAGGGAAAGAGGGGAGACTTTCTCGTTCCCCCTGCTTGACTATCTGGGAATACGAGCCAACAGCGTCCAGCAAAGATCAGAGAGGCCGCGGCCGTAATGGCAGGCGGCCGTGGAATTCCGGGCGTCTGTCAGAAGATAGAGGCTAGACAACATCTCTCGGTGACGGAGAGTGGTACACTAAGAAAGGGCCGGCGGCAGGAGAAAACCAGGAGTTTCTGGCCTCGTATGCAGAGGGAGTGATTTTGATTCGTCCAATATCAATAGCTTTCGGAGCCGCAGAAACACCGGCCAGTATGCTTCCTCCTGGCATTGACATGGTCGTTTGGACTAAAGAGGATACCAAGGTGGTCGTATGAATTGCCTTGTTCGAGTGCATGATGCGGAAGCGGTCCTTGCACACGTAAACGCAAAGATTGCAGGAGGGATGAATTCCTTAATCTAATAGATCATTTAACTTTATTCCCCCTCCAATGATAAAGCAGAGGAATATTATACTACACGAAGGTCCTTTGCTGTCCCTAGACAATGAACCCTAATGTTGTAAGGTTTAAGGCCTGGATTAACCTTGGATCAGTTTACATGGAGTGCCCTTCCATGACTTACCAAGAGGCTGCCACGTTAGAAGCCAACGAGCTTCTTCTGTCTTTCAGGCCTGCGTCCTGGGTTTAGACCTTTGGTCAACAGCAGTGGCGAAATTGCAATCCTCGAAGCAACAAGGAAGTTGTAGATGAACCATTGTTTCATTAGATTACTACAGTCAGGGTCCAAGGCGATTGCGTACCTGACAAACGTAAGTGCCATGTTTGGCTAAATACTCCTGCTAATGAGGAGAGATGCAGCATTGGCTAGACTAGCCGCAAATGTGGATTTGGATTCGCTGTTAGCCATGAGGAATGGGGATATCTTGGAATCGCAACTACTGTTGCCAGAGGTCAACTGGAAGAACGATAGTAGAAAAGATGGCACTAACGATAGGTTGGTGCACAGGCAGTTAGGAAAACATCTAACAGTCAAACTATGTCCTTATGGAGGAAGACAACAGCAGATGTCTCGAAACGAAACCATGAGACATAGCATCTCCCTAATAGATCACAAAACCCTCTTCCCCACAGAGGATTAACTCTCGGCCCTTGTCACAATAGAAACAACAGAGGAAAGGGGCAATAGGGGAAGGGGGAGAGGGCTCAAGAGATAGGATGGCGCCTCCCATCACTCGGCCACACCAGTGGGGGGTTGCCCTGTCAATCACTGGAAGGTGTGGTCAGAACTAGTGTCAGAGCAGTGGGTGGTGGATGTTCCAGGGATCGGTATTTGATTCCGTTCGGGTAACCCGCCCCTGCAGATCACCCATTACTCCCACGTCACTTATGCCCACAAATCTCAGAAGGCCAACCTATTCTGCAGGACGAGGTGAAGAAGATGATGGAAAAGGGCTTGTGCAACAGTATGCAGTCCGACAAAAGGCTTCTACACGGATTTCCTGGTACCCAAAGCCACGGGGAGTTGAGGACAGTAATAGAACCTGGTCAACGCGAATCTGTTTATAAGAAAACCATTTCAAGATGGAAACTCCGAAACGGTTCTCCAGCAGTCAGAATCGGAGACTTTATGCTGACGTCGAATCTAAAAGGCGCATACTTTCAGATACCCGTTCCATCAGTCTTCAAGGAAATTTCTTTCTCCGCTTCAGTCTTGCATGGAAAGCTTTTTCGAGTTTTCAAGTTCCTGTGCTTTGCGGATTGGACAACGTCTCCTCAAGTTTTACAAGAGTGTTCACCCTCGTGTCGCATGGGCCGCAACGCTCAGGGGATCAGGCTGATAAGATATCTGGACGATTGGCTGGTGATAGCAAAGTCCTAGGGAGAAATTACTCAGGACAGCGGCCCTCCCTGCGCTTTGTCACAGGCCTAGGTATTGTGTTGAATCATCAGAAGTCGCCCCGCTGATCCAAGTCAACGTTTGGAATTAGCTGGAATGGGAATAGACCCAACACAAGCCAAAGTATTCCCGAACAGACCAAAGAGTACAGAAATGCAAACAAGTGGTGAATGCCTTTCTGGGAAAGCATACACCGCCAGCAAAGACAGTGGCAGGTGGTAGCTGGAATCCTAACCTCCTGAGAAGCTTACCACAAGGAAGGCTACACCTTCGGTCCCTCAATGGAGGATGAAGGAGTTTTGGATTCACCAACAGTAGATCACCCGTACAGCAAATTCCCTGTCTGCGCGAAGTGAGGAAAGACTTGCTGTGGTGGGTGGACGCGACAATCTGACAGTGGGTGTCCCCCTTCACAATCCTCCACCATACCTCTTGCTGTTCTCGGGATGCATCACTAGAAGGCTGGGACCCATATGGAGGAGTTGATGGTGTCAGGCAAAATGGAGTTGCAAGACAGAGAACTCAATATAAACGTGCTGGAGTTGAAAGCTCCTTTCTGGGCTCTACAAGACTTCAGGGAGACAGAGTAAAGGGACACTCTGGTGGTATTGATGTCAGACAAGAACACCACAGTAGTAGCTTATATAAACAAGCAGGAGGCCTAGTTCTCGGCAGTTACTGTGATGACATTTTCAACTTCACCGGTTATTGGAAAGGGATTGTTATTTGGGGGCTATAAGAGAACCTGTTATCCATCAAGGCCAGGTATTTCCGGGAAAAAGAAACATAGTGGCCCGACAGTTGAGCCCAGGGATCAGATTTCTGGTACGGGAGTGGTCCCTACACCAACAGGTAGGGACAGGATGCTCATGTTTGGGAAGGCCCGATCATAGACCTATTCGCAACCAGGTACAAACAAAAAGTTGGAAGTGTATTGTTCAGTAGTCCCGGACGCAGAGCAGCAGCAGAAGATGCGCTACAACACCCTGGACAATCTGGACGTGTACGCATTTCCTGCCATTTGTCTAATCCGTCGGTTCTGAACAGGGTAATGCGGTCTCAGAACTCAAGATGACCTGGTAGCCCCGTATGGCCTAAAGCCGAGTGGTTTCCAGACTACTGTGAAATCCTATTAGATGTGCCAAGAGAGTTACCTCCTGGAGCAACCTTCTGTGTCGCCTCACGTGGATAGTACACCAGTCGGTGAAGTCCCTATTCGCTTCACGTGGAGACTGTCAAGTATCTCCTCCGAAGCGGGGTTTTCGGCAGAAAGCAGCCAACTCAGCATGCATGTATATCAGAAAATCATCGCAGCGGCCAAAAAAAAAAGGTATACCAAGGGAAGTGGTCCAGCATACTGTGATTGGTTGTCGTAGGGGGAACGTGTCTCAGTCGGTACACTATTCAGCAGTTAAGCAGACTTTCTGATACATCTCAGGAACAGAAAAACATATGTCTGTATCTGCAGTGAGGGTACAGGGCTGCTCTAGCCTCCTGTCTTACGAATGAAAGTAGTGGACATATCGTCTTCATGGGAGTTGGCCATGCTGATGAGGAGCTTTGAACATCATGCCCACCAAAGAGCTAAAAACCCGAGATTGGGATCTGACCAAAAAAGGTTTTACTGAGTAATCTGACAAAACCCCCTTACGAACCACTAAGGCAGTCCCAACGGATAGGAGCCTGACCCTGAAGAGACAGTCTTCTTATTGGCCCTGGCTTCACCAAAGGGTGGGGCGCTACATGGCCTCTCATATCTCATAAAGCACTCGAGAGGTTGGAGATCAATGGTGTATGAGTTTTTGTCCCGAATTCGTGCAAAGACCCAAAAAATCCAACAATAGTAGAAAACGGTCAGATTCGACTCCTTTACCATACTCTTCCTTGGCAGACTTTTGTAGACAACGACAAAGCTGAAATGCTCCTGTGCCCCGTCCGGGCCTAATGGAGTACTTAAAGAGACAGGCACCTCAGGCCGGGTGCAAGAGGTTGTTCGTAAGTACAGGACGAACAAGAAGGAAGTGTCCAAGAATACAATACATTTTTGGCTAAGGTAAACAATCAGAAATGCTTATACTGCAGAAGACAGAGGGTCAGATAGCCAGGTGGGAGCTAGAGCTTCATACATCAGGGGTGTGAGTGCTTCCCTAGCATTTAAGAGAACATGTCTAGTGGATAAAATTCTGAAAGCTGCGTGTTGAAGCCGCAACACTTTCACCTCATTTTATTTTGAAAGAAATTTTTTTTTTGGTTTTGGCCCATAGACCTTGGACAACCTTTCCTTTGGTCCAGTGGTGGCGGCCCAACAAGTGATATAGTTCATCCAGTGCACCTGGACGGGTCAGTTGGCGTCTAGTCTAAGATGAAGGTATGAAGTAGATGAATGGGATACTGTTCTTTTTTTCTTACTACTTTCTTCCTACTCCTTTAAAACCTACGGCAATATGAAGGAAGTACCGTCATGTGCTGGAACGGACTAGATGGCAGGTGAGATTGGTCAGCCCTACTGTGAAGCTATCTTAGCTGATGATATAACTTTTTTCAGTAGCAACACACCCCTCTGGATAATAAGGAAAGAGGGGTGACGGTGGAATCCATTCGCAAGGGACAAGAGAAACAGTAGAATGGTATCTACCCCAGTGGAGGAACCAATAGATACGCTTATATCTTTGGTCCTCGGTTTTCATTGTCCATTCTCTAGAATTTACCTATATATTCGAAATGGAGAAGGTGGCAAACTTCCCACGTCAGTTGCTAGAGACTTACCTCCCTCCAATAGTAAAAGTCTATCCGAATGTTAGACCGAAGGTTTGTTTCGTGTATGAACAAATACCAATTTGTAACTAATTTGTATTTTTCATAACTAACACAACCTGAAGGTCTTACAGTTAAAGGCCACCTCGAACCACCCCTCTAGCAGTCTAAACTGGGTTAGAATATACTGATGGGTCCACAGGTACCGTGGCATTCTGGGTTATCATGCCCCGTGCCTGTATAGAATTGCCGATTAGTCCCTGTGACTTCACAAGTGTATTTTATTACTACCGGTTTCCAAGCTTGGCCGCTAGTAAATCCTAATGTTAAGACCTCAGGTTTGTGTTATGAAAATACAAATTAGTTACAAATTTGGTATGTTTAAGTTTTCCAGTAATCGGTGACCTTGGTTTTTCTCAGTTTCCATGAATCTGTGCCCTTGCACTTCCCATTATCCAGTATCCTGGCTTAAGATTTCCAATGTTACAGGATCGATTGCACTTGGAGTAAAATTTTCCAAGGTAGCATCCCTTGGATTTCAGTTTTCAAGGAATCGTGACCTTTTGGATTTACCAATGTTCCAGGGTATCCGTGCCCTTTGATTTCCAATTTTCCAGGCATCAGTGCTCTTGGATTTCCAATGTTCCAGGTATTGATGCCCTTGGATTTCCGGTTTTCCAGACATCAGTTCCTTGGGTTAACAAGTTTTTCAGGTAGCATTTGCCTTGGGTTTACATTGTTTTCCAGCATCAGGGCCCTTCGTTTTCATGGAGCATAAAAGAAACTTGAAGAGTAAGTGTGACGGGTAGAGGCCTGGTGGGTTTAACAAGGCTGATTCATCTTCTCGAATGTGCTGTCGGTGAAGGAAATTTTGAGAATGTCTGGTGAGTTGTTCATTTCGCCTTATACCGCAATGAAATACCGACAGTTTAGCGAGGGAACACAGCCAGTGAGGGGCAAAGAAACGTCCATATGCTCGTGACGTGTGTGAATAGTGTGTGAGGCAAAAATGAAGTATATATGTATTTCTCTTTCATTCCAGTTACTTTTTTTAAACATGTCTGTCAGTTAATCCAGTCTCTACATCCTTTCCTCCCTCTCTGTAATTTATTTTGTCATGCTGTTAAAGAATTCTCTCTCTCTCTTCTCTCTCGTCCCTCGTTCCCAATCTCTCTATCTCTCTCTCTCTCTCCTCTCCTCTCTCTCTCTCTCCTGGAAAACCTTTGCCTACTTTTAGTCGTCGTCTTTGTCATCAACCAGTCTCTGACATCCTTTCCTCACCCTCTGTAATTTATTTGTCATCCTGTCAAAGAATCTCTCTCTCTCTCTCTCTCTCTCTCTCTCTCTCTCTCTCTCTCTCTCTCTCTCTCTCTCTGGCACAATTTGTTTGTCCTGCAGCCAAGAGAGCAAACAAGTACTTTTGAGAATGGCAATTGTCAGGGGTTTGCCAAACATTTCCAAGGTTAAGCAGATTATTGTCTTATGTCCGGCCACTGTCTGATGCTCCCTGGGTTATTCAAGGTTAATGCTCGTTTATGACATCCCTTTCTTTTTCTTAGAGGATTTTTATTCTGCTTTTTTTTCACAGGTGAAGTACGATTAAGCAGTTGCTGGCTGAGTGCGGTTAATTTTAATGGGAAATTTTGTATACTGGTTTTTAAGCGTGTAGGATTTCACGTTCTATCCAAATTATTCATCCGTGTGTAATATATATATACACTATATATATATATATATATAAATATATATCTATATTATGTATTATATATATATATATATATATATATATATATATATATATTATATATATATAATATAGAGAGCGAGAGAGGAGAGAGAAGAGTAGAGAGAGAGAGAGAGAGAGAGAGAGAGAGCAGCAGCAGCATTGAAGCATGATAATAAAGTACAAGATTGACTGATATATTTCTAAGTTATCTGGCGGTGCAACTCCCGTGGCCACCGACACCGAAAACCCGAGAGAAGAGATTAGTAGGGTAGACTCTCTCTCTCTCTCTCTCTCTCTCTCCTCTCTTCTCCATCTCTCTCATCTCTCTCTCTCTCGTCTCTCCTTGGCACAAGGAGCATTACTTTTACAGTTTGATTATATAATTTAATTATTGTATAGCACTGATACTGGTTATTAAATGTTTTATATTATTGGAAAATAATATAAATTATGGCCGTTGTAATCTGTTCGAGCTGTGATTGGAATATACTATGAAACGTGTTGGCTGAATTCATCGTAAAATCTAGTAAAACCATTCATTACGAAACCCCGCAATTGAATTTAGCTTATATTTAACTCGGGAATTGAATTTCATCAATTCCAGTGTTAAAACTAGAAAAATTCCGTCAACTTGAATCCTTGATCCATCACCATACCAGCTCACATTTTCATTCTTCATAGACCTCACCGACCGAAGTGCGTTAATGACTGCTAATTTGACTCAGAAGTTACTGGTTAATCCTCTCTCTGCAGCCTTTGTTTTTAAGAGATCGTAAAACGGTCTAGACTTGGTTAAAACACCGTGGTTGGAACATTTCACGCCATGGGCTTCTAGAATGCACTGTGAGAGCAATGGGGGGGGAGGGGGGGCGGTCTGGGAGGGTGTTAGGTATTCTTAGGATAGTCCTGGAGTGTCTAAAGAGGTATGTTTGCAATACATTTGGACAGAAGAATTATTGTTTCTCTGTTTCCCTGGCAACCGTGTTTTTTTTTTTCAGAGTAGAAAGGGTATTGTTTTTTGTTTCCTTTGCATCATTTTTTTTCAGATTTCAGAGGGTTGTATTTCTTTATGTTGTTGCTTGAAATATATGCTCTTCTTTTATTGGTATTATTTAAATAAAGGAAATGACAAAACTTTAGGAATAGAGGAGGATTTTTGTCTCTTTTTCTTTGGCAATTCTCTCTCTCTCTCTCTCTCTCCTCTCTCACCCTCTCTCTCTCTCTCTCGACATCTCTCTCTCTCTCATCTCCAGAATAACAGAGTTGTATTGTTTCAAGATGAAGAGATTATTTTTGTATCGCATTATTCAGTACTGGATATATAAGTATTATAATATATATATATATATTTATATATATATTTATATATATATATATATATATATATATCTATTTTATGTATTGAAATACATATATAGTGATTTTCTTTAAAAATACATGTATAAGGGAGGCGTTATATTAAAGCAAACACTATACAAAAAAATTGCAGCATTCCGTGATTAGTGAGTTAGCACAGACCTCAATCTCCTTACAGCGCGGGAATGCCCCCCAGCTTTGAGTAAGGGGAATTTCCCTCTTGTTTCCTCCCCCCCGGCTTTCAAGTTCGATACGGACGCTACTTCTAAAATTGCTTCGAAGGTGGAGAGTTGGTCATTAGAACAATTACAAAAATACATTGAATTGTTAATAGCCATCATGCCCGTCTTAACTTCTAAAATTCTTTGCTTTTTTTTTTATTTATTTAATTTTTTTTTTTTTTTTTGGACAGCGCTTGTCACTACAAAGCCCTTAGGCTCCAACTTCAGAAAATTTGAAGAAATCGTGAGTCCGGTAGCGGGAAACGAACCGCCGGTACGCATAATTCAGGATTTTGAGAAG
>NC_087215.1:17496889-17549391 GCF_015104395.2 Macrobrachium nipponense | reverse complement strand
CAATGAGGATCAGGTCATACAGAGTGAGACATTGTAAAGCTTCCTAGAGTAAGGAATGTGGATAGATGCAATCCAGGTCCAAAAATATCTTCGGAAATAAGGATACCCATCTCTGGTGCTAGGTGGACAAAAAAAAAAAAAAAAAAAAGTAGCACTTCCCTAATCGACCCCGATGAGATTGTTAACGCCTATGATTACCTAAAAAGTTGTTTCTACCTGATTCCTGTATTGAAAAGATTGTCAAGGAAACTAAGAGATATGCAGGTCAGCGCAACAATCGGGGCTTTAGGGCTATATTCAACATAGATATGATTCGAGCAAGTCATGCTATTATGTAGTACTTGACTGGATATGTATCAGCATCTCAGAGGCATAAGTACTGGCAAAGACATGAGGACACCAACAATGCACTGGTGATAAAAGCAATGTCCAGGAATACGTTTGATGATGTAATGAGGTACACTCACTTTGCCAAAGTGGAACAAGCCTACCTACTAACGACCCCTTCTGGAAAGTAGCAATGCTTTTCAACACTATAAATGATACAGCAGCAAAGTATGTTGAGAAGCCAGAGTTTGTCAGCGTTGATGAATCAATGGTAAGGTATTTTGGCCCTCATCCACTGAAGCAATTCATGAGAGGAAAGCCAACACGCTTTGGCTTCAAAGTGGGGGTCATGGCGACAACAAGTGGTGAGCTCAGAAGCTGCACCTCATAAATCATATGGAGGAGCCAAGACTCAGATGTTGAGCTACAGGATGGGACAGGGACCTGATGTTGTCTATGGTTTAGTACAGAAAGTTAATCTGCCAGAAGGATCAAAAATTGTGGTAGATAATCTTTTCACCAGCTTTGATTGATGGACAACCTGGCAAATGACAGGAATATTGGTGTGTTAGGCACAATGAGGCAGATCAGGCTCCTCCACGTTGCTGTTCCATCAAAACAGGAGGCTTCAAAGATGAAGAGGGGTGATAGTAAGTCTCTCTACATTGATGAAGAAAAAGTTATTGTAGCCTGGAAAGACGGAGGACCTGTCTACATTGCAAGCAACTATGTTGATGCTGAACCTGTTGGAAAGTGCAAAAAGTAATACAATATATATATGTAGCAGAATCCACAAGGAGTAAATAAAAGACCAGGAACCGAGCGCTTTCGTGTTATCTAACACATCTTCAAGGGTACACTTGAAGATGAGTTAGATAACATGAAAGCGCTCGGTACCTGGTCTTTTGACTCCTTATGGATTCTGCTACATATCATGTCACATGCTATAAAGTACTTAACCACAATATATATACATATCTATATATATATTATATAGTATATATATATAATATATATATATATATGAGAAATTGTAGTTTCAAGATATTTGAAATTGTTATGTGTCACATTATTTACCTCCAAAATATATACTAAAGACTTATCACCATTGTTGTGTTATATTGTTCTGTGGATTGATGTATAACATATTTCTATTATTTTTAGACAATTTTTATAACAGTAATTCTTTTTCCAAGATACTTCTCCGGGATGCAAAACTTGAAAATCGAAAGTAGATCAGCCTCACTTGCTGAAGGTATATAATACCCACATGGGTGAAGTGGATCTTATAGATAGCTTAGTGTCCCGGTATGCTATGCATTCACACACGATCCAAAAAATGGTACTGGTTCCTGAATGTCCAGATGGTGCAAGCCTGGCGTATGTACAGGAAAGTTGGATGCATACTCGACCTAAAGGTCAGAGGAAAGATACCCCTCCTTGATTTCATTAGGTTTTGCGTGGAGATGCTGGTGATAAATCATGGTGAATCCAAGAGGATAAAAATGCTGCCCACTATTCATGCTCAACAAAACAGAGATACAAGCCGATATGATAACACTGGCCACCATACCATCAAAACGCAACAGAGAAATGTTTGCAAGGGATGCAAGTCAAGATCCTTCTACAAATGCAGGAAATGTGATGTTGGACTCTGCGCTAACTGCTTCTCCATTATATTCATTAGACATTTCCAGGGTTACGACGCCTATAACGCTCATCTGGCAGATGAAATATGACACCAAAAATGTAAAATAATCAACATTTGAAGTTTTTTTTTATGAAAAATGCAATAAGAATGCAGTTTACATAGTTTTCAATGCACCCAAAGCACTAAAAGTAAGGTTTTCTTGGGATTTTTTATGATGTTCCGGCTTACGAGGATTTTCGGCTCACGACGCGTCTCAAGAACGGAACCCCCATCGTAACCTGGGGACTGCCTTACTTAGTTGTTTAAAACTAAAATGGCATTGTTTCAAATGTTCTGATTTCAGACCATTATTTTTCACCTAGATAGTTTAGCTTTAAAAAAATAAGCCAATGCATCAAAATTCAAAATAGTAACAGTTTTTATAGCATTTTAGATTTTTCTCTCAAATTTTATGTTTTTTTGGGGGGTGGGGGCAGACTGAATTCTTGAAATGGAGCAGAAAGCTAAACAAAATTAATTGAACTCCATAGTAAAAACTTCACAATTATTGTGTTTTAAATTACTTTTGGAATATATGTATATAACTCCAGGGCTACTTCCCATGAGTACATATAATATACGTATCAAAAAAACAAAAAAAAAAAAAAAACCCTACTTCCCACAAATATATTGGAAAAATTGGACTTCATTCTTCATACAGGACTTATAAGTAAGTCAAGTTTCAAATTTCATAAAAAAATCCAACCGGATCTATGCTCGAGAAGTAATGGGTTAATTTTAGGATTTGAAATTTAATTAGGAACAAAGAAACGAATTAGCGATTTTAAACTATTTTCCTCATAATTTTTAAAGGATAAGGGCTAAAATGATTAGGATTACTTGGGGTCTTTCTCTGGCTAAATAATGTGAATTAACAGTATTTCTCCATGACTGAAAAAAGCTGTTTGGTCCATAAATTTTGCTGATGTTAATCATGTCGAATGAAATACTACAGCACCTCCACCATTAATAGGAATTGAATACAGACTTTAGCACAAAGGCCAACAATGGGACCTAAGAGGTCATTCAGCGCTGAAACGGAAATGAGCAGTAAAAGTTTTGAAAAGTGTAACAGGAAGGAAACCTCGCAGTTGCACTGTGAACCAACTTTTAGGAGAGGGTGGAATACAGAGAATATGAAAGGAGGCACAGTAAAAGAACGAAAGGGGTTGCAGCTTGGGGCCGAAGACACACTGCAAAGAACCTTAAATAATCTTACAGTGCACTAACGGTACTACCCTCCTAGGGGAGTCAAGACTAAGATTACCAAAAGTCATGAGAACATTTTCAAAATCTTCCAGAAGACTTTTTTTTCCAATATAGAATAAATCGGTATTAATTTTAAGACGAGTATTCACTAGTGTTTTCGAGGTTTCAAATGTACTACATACGAACTCTAAATGCAACTAGTTCCCTCTAGTTAGTTGCCATAAGTATATTTCTGCAATTATCAAGGATTCTAGTACCTTTGTTACGTAGTATCCCAAGTTTGGGAAATTAGAATACGATGATATGCCCTATTGGTAGGGGGAATTTATTTCGCTAGATACGTACTTTTGTCAGGAAATAATTCTTCCTTTGACAACTCGTTAAAAAAAAAAATGTTTTTACAGATATTACATTACGCACACTCCTGTTCATGCAAACCCATTTCGGAAGTAATTTTAATTTTAGCCAAGATGCTCTATAAGACAATTTTATTTAAATTTCAATAATGTACGAGTATTTTAAGGGCATCTAACCTTATGCACATAATGCTTTGCTTAAATTAATTCAGGTAATGTTTGATAGTAAAGAGGTTTTAAAGGTGTAACAGGAGGAAAACCTTGCAGTTGCTATATGAAATGGAAAGTAAGATGGAAGAATGAGAATATGAACAGAGGTATAGTAAAAGGAATGAAAGGGATTACAGCTTGGGGCTGAAGGGACTGCAAAAACCTTCAGTAATGCCTACAGTGCACGGAAGGTGCCATCACTTATAAGGGGGACACTTATTACATAGGCTGGGAACATTAGAAAATAAAAAAAAGAGGGAGGAGGTGCATCCAGTCATCCCCATCTCTCCCCAGACCATCCAGCAATGAAAGACTGAAGAGAAAGTGACTCAATGAACGGAGTCACTGCGCTACAGGGATAAAAGCTGAAGAGCCTTTTGCAGTGAAGATATGCTACCTCACAACAAAGGGACCTTCTTACTTCTCTTTGTTTATAGCCAAAAATCAGGGGACCAACCTTCAAACTAATCATAAACTTGTCAGTTAGATGCTTCTCCCCACTTTGCAAAGTGCACATAATTGATGTGGATCAATACTATGGGCTGGCATAAATCCACTCTAAACATGCCCATGCCCTGGACACCTCATAAAGTCAGATCTCCCAGGCACCAATTCAAGCTCAACATTCTCCAAAAATAGTACCAGTATGCACAAAAAAATTAAGACTGTCATTTCTTTCTCTCTCTAAGTCTCAGCTGAAAACCCTGACAAACAGTCAATAGGACTCCAAAGGGAAATAAGAGGAAAAGATAAAAAGTGAATAAATATAGGGGAATGAAAAATAAACCAATACATCTAAATTCAGGAGACATCGGTAGACAGCAGGAATAAATCTGCTCCAAGCATAAACACCTGGGAAAATTAGGCTCCACAACTATACCACATCTTAGCTGTAGCCAAAATAAAATGTGGTTAACCTGATCCCAGAAAATGGCGAGACAATTACAGCAGCATCCTGCCAGTGATGAAAGCAAAATCAGTTAGGTCAGGTAAAGAGGAGTACAGGTGGTCCCCGGGTTACGACGGGGGTTCCGTTCTTAAGACGCGTCGTAAGCCGAAAATCGTCGTAAGCCGGAACATCGTCAAAAATCCTAAGAAAACCTTACTTTTAATGCTTTGGGTGCATTAAAAACTATGTAAACTGCATTCTTATGGCATTTTTCATAAAAAAACCTTCAAATATTGATTATTTTGCATTTTTGGTCATATTTCATCTGCCAGATGAGCATTGTAGGCGTCGTAACCCTGGAAATAATGTCTATTGACAAGTGTCGTAACCTCGGAACGTCGTAAGCCGAGACCGTCGTAACCCGGGGACCGCCTTACAAATGTTATTTATCATTGTAGTACATTTTATGCAAGTCATAGCGAACTCATTTACATCTAAAGGCCTGTCCACACGATCGGGCCTGATCGGCGGACTTCCCCTCTAACAGGCTCACTTGACGGGCAAACCGTCAAATTGCCCGATGGGTCTTGTAGCAAAATCACCATGGTGGTGCCCGATTGCTTGAACTTCGACCCTGGCAGACGTATGTTTAACATATACATTTCTTTTACCGAGCCATTCTTTGCACCATATTCTCTTCTTTTTCATCAAACACAAAGCAATTATCATGCTACACTATCTTCTTCTTTGCGGTAGGCACCATGTTTATCGTACCGCATTGAACACACTACTGGCATCATTGGGTACGTCCACCTCTCAATAGCCCCACCTGTGTGGACAACATCCACAGGTAAGCCCGCCAGAATTTGCCCGTCAACCCCAGAGCACGCCGATCAGGCCCGCTCGTGTGGACAGGCCTTTAGTTACAAGTCAATATTAATCATTATTCATGATTATCATAAACTAACGAGATGAAACTACGGTTACTTTCAAGCCTCCCACAGGGTTTACCAAAAGTATTAGTTCTTAGATAAGATATGAACTTATGAGCATGGTAAAGTTGAAAGAAACTGAACAGTTTGTCTTGAATGGTAATTTAAATTTTAAAATTTGATAATTGCATGTAGAAAATGAAACTTTGTTTCAGAATATCAGCTTAACTACAGGCATTCACATAAAAAATGTGTTTAAGTGCACTATGCATATACTAGAAGTTTGGGCATGAAGTTTGCCGTTAAACATTCATGAGCCAAAAGTGTGACCAACTCAAGACATGATCAGAACATTCAACTAAACATTCTTTACATTGTGTAAAATGCCATAATCAAGTGGTTGGTTTGATCAGTCGATTTATTGCTATCAAATTTTTTTTTTATTTATATACATTTTTAGCATTATGCCAAGCACTGGGGGAACTAAGGCCATTCAGCACTGAAACGAATTTATTACTCCATTAAATTTGCCCTTCATTACAGATGACGTGAGAGATGTTAGTCACCGACAGGAATAACTTTCAGCTGTCTTAGGGGTTACAGCTTTAGGTCCTTACTCATCATCTTCATTCCCACTGCACATAGTCCTGCTGCGAAAACTGAAGCATTGTTTGGTACAGAAGGGAGTTTTGTTTTGTTATGCAATACGGCAACTATTCTTACACCTGAACAATCAATAATGGAAGATATGGATTAATAGCCACAGAAACTATAAGATCATGGAAGGCACTCGCTGCCAAGTCATAAATATGCTTCCCATTATTAGTTTTAAAACCTTCAGTAGCTAACATACCATTCTTGGTCGTCAGCATGACACCTCAATATGGCGGGTAATACCAGACTACTGAAGTAAGTCTGAACTTGCCACTAATACCACTCGGTACACTGTTTATGTTACCCCATTTTCAGTTTCATAAATGTCTTCAAGTGTTCGGAAATGTTCTTTACAAAACAAATCTAATGTATAAAGCCATTGTTAACTTATCCACTCCACTCTCGTATTATGAAGGCTCTAACCAATTTATTTGTTTGTATTTTGTTTGTATGGTGTTTTTACATTGCATGGAACCAGTGGTTATCCAGCAACGGGACCAATGACTTTATGTGACTTCCGAACCACATCGACAGTGAACTTCTATCACCAGAAATAGAAATCTCTCACACCTCAATGTTATGCCCAAGAATCAAACTCGCAGCCACATAGGTGGCAGGCCAAGACCATACCAGTCACGCCACTCAGGCGCCAAAAACTCCAAAGCCAGAATTCCACTAATTCAGCAAAACTACCATATGAAAAGCATGATAAATGCTATGTGAAACAATGAACACGAGATAAGTGTGTTGAAGAGACACAAATGCCTGTACTCTATTTTTTCCATATGTCCATCTGCCTGTGGTGTTTGCGCATGGTAACACTGCATCCCAGGCTTTAAATATCATCCTATTTCGAATATTAAAGGTGTAATTCTTATACAGTAAATTATTAAAACACTTTTCAGTTGCAAATGTACACCCAGATATCCTTTTATTTACCTAAAACTTACACATAGCGTAACTATTTAAAGCCAGGGATGCGCGGTGTTACCATGGCGGATGGACAGATGAAAAAAAAACAGAGTATAGATAAACACAAGTTTACCTGTGGGGTGTTAACAGTTTTAGTAAATTGACTATACAGTCCTCTATGAGGAAAATAAGAAACAATTAAAAAAAGAAACCTTTTATTCCTCACTTGTTCAATTTTGATGGGGGACATATTCCTATAAAAGTAGCACAAAGTGAGAATCTAATACTTCTATGGAATCCAACCACAACCAAGCATTTCTTAACTGTTGGCCCCCAAAGCAGTTTTCAGGCATACTGACACTATGGCAATGTTAACAAATTTCCCATGTGAGCCTTACCCACAATGTCATCATGTCTGAAAAGAACTTTGGGGGCTTCTCGTTTAGTTGTTTGAACAGAGGTAGGACTATAAATATGGATTACAGCCAATGCCGACACACTTACACAGTTGCATATGAATGGTGTTATAAAAATCTCAAATCTAACCACAATCAACAAATTTTCACCATCACAGATAACAAAAATGAGGAATGATGATTCTTCATTCAACTCCTTCAGATTAAGCATAACATGGCTTTCACGCTGTTCTGCACTGCTCTGACGACTGTCCAGACCTGCCTGGCAGATATCACATAATTCTGGACTTGGAAGCTGAGTATCTTCAGGAGTTACCTCTGAAGGTTTACTTAGAACTAGCGATACGCTTGGTCTTTCGTTGCTGTGGTGACTGACGTGGGGTCTTCTCTGCAACAGAGAAAATGAAAATGCAATTGCAACTTTATTTCCATAAATTTTTCTTGTTTAGTTCATTAATTCTTTTACTTCAAGCTAAAATAACCTACATAACTTATTAACTATGCGTAATATTTTTTAATATTTGACAAACAAAACAAAAAAAACAAAAAACAAAAAAAGTTAGAAAAGTAGCTTTCTTTCAAAATTGTATGTTTATAAGGCTCACTAGAAGATATGAAATAAAAAGGTGTCTTCATGGCCATAATACATGTTATACATGTACGTATTCACTTATGAGAATGAGGAATAATAATGACCACGTTTCCACAAATGATGGTATGATCTAACAATGCTCAAGACCTGTATACGGTACTGTGCCTAGTTGTTGACACATACAATTCAACTAACTACAAAGATTTCCAATATCTGTTAAGTACAGTATTATGCCAATCAAGTACATTTATAATAAAAAGAAATATAAACTATCTAGCATTTTCATCATCTAAAAACCCAAATACATCTCAAGAGATAAAATACTTACTGAGGTCATCCAGGACCTCCTTGGGAAGCCAGTCATAGTCGACTCCATCCTTTTTGTTGGTACCCATCTCCATGAGAGGCTTCTTGCTTGCCTTCTTGCGTCCAAATGAGGAGAGAAAGTGATGACCAGCAACAAGCAACAAAACAGCAAAGGCCAACATGAACACATACAGGAAGAAGGTTTCTCCATCCATACCCTCATCAATTTCAATAATATTGACTGTCTGGTTGAACACTGGTTCCACAAATATATTGCCATCCTGAAATAAAGGTAAGATAAGTCACTGTCAGTCATCTCCAATCCTCCATGACATTTCATTGTGCAAAAAATATTACAGACATCATACTGTATTTCAAGATACCCTTCATACTGTATTTAAAGATACCCTAAGAAATATTGAGCAACCACTATATCCTAAAATAACTTTTGCTCTACATCCTGTATAACCAACTACAGCATCATGATATGCTAAGTTGATGGTCAATCCCCAAAGGACGTCCAGCGCAAGCTTCCCAGCTGGGAAAGTAAAAACTGTAACATAAACCAGTAAGCTTCCTGGCGAGGTTTGAACAGCCCTATTTGTAAGGGATGGCAGTGAAGTTCTGGATGTAAAATGAGAAGTCCATGGGATAACGGAAGGAAGCATCAATAGCATCCAAAACGAAGTCTTTGTCGCCATTGTTTGTGAAGCCAACTAGGAACTCGACAAGCTTACCAGCAGGAAGTTCTGAAATACAAAATCAATTTTTAACACTATGAAAAATGACTTCTGCATAGATATAACAGAATTTCCCATTCAACAAACTGTAAACCTAATATCGAGTATCTCCCCATACAATAAAAACTTTAGCTAACTGGGCTATTTGTCAAAGTACTGTAGATCAAATCATAAACTTTGAATGACATTTTTAATGCAGTAACACTGTAAACTGAAATAAGACTTGGCCTCATTGTGAAAAACAGCATCTAAACACTGAGCCAGAAAATTACCAATTTCATATACTGCAACTTCTCATCAATTACTATATAAAATACAAGCCAGAAAATACCACTGTAAGTCTGCCAGAAACATTAAAACTTCACCCTTTGCCTTTCCAAAGCAATGAATTAAATCTGCAGTCCTTGGGGTTGAAATTTTTTTTTTTTTTGTTTTTTTTCCTCAATACTTATGTTCTCCAGAAAGAGACAGTTTTTAGTGAAAATTTTGCTTCCAAAGGCCAATTAGGCTGTGAATATGAATATTACATGCTTATTTAGTGCTAGGAAAGCAAAACCACTAGCAATACTAGTTATGAGGACAGGTACCATCACTTGGATTGATAACAAAGTATTAACAATTGTGCTTCTTACTGACAATGACATTATCTATACTTTAAATACTTCAAGTACTACAGCCCTAAACCAGTAAATACTATATACTGATTACAGTTCTCTAATATATCAACTTAAAAGAGCCAAGAAATAATATACCATACCTGCTCCAGTGCCAGTGGGTTTTGTAAAGAGAATGATGGTATCAGCATCGGGGTGAAACCTTTTGCTTCTTCCTCCTCCTCCTCCTTCTTCCTCTTCTTCCCCTTCCGTTGTTTCAACTTCTACTCCAGTTCCATCAGCAACATTCACTTCATCGTCATCTTCAATGATGTCATCTTCCTCGCTTTCAACTTCATCCTCTTGAGCATAAGCCACTAAATTACCTGGAAGAGAAAAGGGAAAATAATCTGCAAGCTCTTTTTACAACACAGATGCTACACGAAGTTCTATTTTCATATCAATCCCTTACAAACAAAGGTGTAACTTTCCTATCTACATGAGAGGAAGAAGAAAATTATTTCAAAGTGGACTGAACACAAGAGCACAGTACAGTAGTATTACAGATTCTTATGACAACCTTACAATACAGATAGTACTACTTTAATCCAGGACAGTAAAACTTTCAAATTTCCCTAAGTTGTTATTCTTGGAAAAAAAAAAATTACATTTGCAGTTATTTTTACAGGGGGTTTAAACAAATCATTCATATCTGAAAATATTACACTGGCAGGTAGCATGTACAGTAAGAGCCAGAACAGGAACACCCAAGAAAACCCACAATCAAACAAAAAGACACCTGGGTTCTTATGTAAATAATATGCATTATTTAAAGAATGACTAGTATTTTATATGACTGAAACTGTCTCTCTTTCTAGTTGGAAAAAGCCATTTGTATACAACAAAAAACTCTGCACTGTATAAATACTAATAGAAAACAAGCTATATATTAATTTCTAAAAACATAATTCTTTTCTGATCTATAATAGGAAAAAAATCCTTTAAAACACGTTTCTCTTATGCTGTAAGTCACCTGGCTGAGAGGTGTCTACTTATACCCAGCAAGTGTGATTTGGGCTTGTTGCCAACACTCAACTGGCAAAATGTGAGAAACTATGAGTGAGTTAACTACAAAGTGCATTTATGTATACACCACCACCCTTACACCATTAACATACTACAGTACTCTCACTAAGGATAGGGTTGCCGTGGATGATGTGTAATTGCTAATTGTGGGAACACTTTCTAAGAGAACAAAACCATATCACAAAGACATTGTGTAACTAGTATACATCTTGCTTGTTAGTTTTTCCCAACAAAGAATTATTCTTCAACCACCGATATCACACATTTGTCATCAGAGTTTTCTGATGCTAACTTAATAATCTTTTTTTTTCTTTTTACAGGATGTTGACAGGATGCCTTATCTGGCCTAGGTCTGAGAAGAGTGAGGTAGGAAGAAATATGATCTAAACCCCGAAAGAAACAATATCCACTTATGGAGATCATGCCAAGAGAAGTTGGGGAATCCACAGTTGGGCACTATGTCATAAGAATTGCTGTTACTACCAAACTACACAATTTTTCTCTGAAAAAGTAGTCACTAAAGACTGCCAACCAAATTAACTCTGACTTTGGCTTGCTGAGAATGTCAGTACAGTATTTGCCACCCGCCCCCCCCACCCCCCCCACAATAACTAGAAACAGCGGATAGTTGAAAACTTTACAAAAATGCTTAAAACTGCCTATTTAGTTAGTTGAAACTCAAGAAAAACGTTCTAAAATGCTTATACCTGTTTTTTATACGTATATATAATTTACCACAAAAACTGCATTTTATGGTGATAAAAAAAAAATTGTGGATACTTCTTGAAGAAAAATAACACAAATAGGCTAATTTTTTTGCGAATAATGGGGGTATATGTTCTAGAGAGGAATCTGCAAATACGTACGTCCACGCACACCCTAATCTAAAGACATATGAAACTCATAAGTTTTACAGTTCTTTCCAAAATAAACTGAAGAAAATGAGATGGCAAGAACACTGATTAGTGGACAGAGGCAGGAACTTATGTAGATAATTATAAAAACTATTCTAGACTGGAGTTAACCTATTAATGGATTCCAGTAAGCCTACCTGGGGTTGCGCATGCACTGGGGGCAAAAGTTAATGTTAATTCCTTAAAATGGTATTACAGGAAAGGACTGTAACACAATACCATATTGGAAAAGGTTATTTTCATACTGATTTGACACAATATGAGGCATTTTTATCACCATAAACTCCACTCTCACAACCACCACATCACTGACACATCCCAAGTTAATCTTTTCCAAGTTCATTATGATGAACATGATGTACTGAAGATTATCCTATCTATAGTCCTTGTGGTTTTGTTAAGGGTATCGGCGGGGTCGAGGATTAATTTTGAGTGACGGTGTTCAAACTTCCACAGGTGGTACCTCTAGCTTGACCGAAGGACACAAAATTTCAGGTGAATTGGATGAAAACTTTTTTTTAACGAATATTTTTCTTTTAAACATAAATTTTTTTTCTTAAATTACATCTCTTTTATTTATCATTCAATTAAATAAAGTAATAGCAGAAAGTTTAATTCTTATCAAATAAAATGGCAAACTCAAAAATCTAATATGTGATGTATGCTATTTAAAAAAAATATTTTTAAAAATGTAATAAAAAATACGATAAAATTATATAGTATTAAATCTTGGTGAAAACTTTTAAGAGAAAAAAGAAAAATAAATTTGCCAATGTGTTCTCTCACTATCTTTATTCAAATTGCTTTTTAGAGTATTAAAATCCATTCATAAATAAGGGAGTTTTTGGAATTTGAATGTAGAAAAATGTGTTTAGAGAAAAATGCAGTTAAAAGTTTTCCTAACCATTTATTTTGCTTTTAGAAGCATATAAAGTTTCTTGGAAAAGCCTACATGGCACCTGTTCCCCTCTCTTTTATAAGAGATATTATTCCCTCTAAAAAAAATTGATGTCCAAAAGTCTGAGGAAATGTTGCAATCGACTGAAAATAACAAATACACGATTACATAAAACAAATATAACAATTCTCTCTCGGGACAACTGCCTCGCATCAGGAAGAGTTGCCATCTCTATCAGGAAAACATATTGTACGGCATACGAAACAAAATGCAATGGAAAGAAATAAAATACTTGAAGAATGAATGCAAATAGAAACAGTAAAACTCTACTTGGGTGTGGCCTTTAAACCATTTAAAAAGCTTTGTATTGATATTATCTTTCGCGTGGCAATGGCCCGATCCCAGATCTGTGGAAATATGACAATAACTCATTTTCACGAATTTGAGCCAATATCATACCAAAATTACAGGCCGCCAATACCCTTAAGCTAATTATATTGACAAATGCAAGCCCCTCAGAATGAAATGGCATCTGTCAAGTTTGTGACTCCTTATGAACTACTAGTTAAAAAAGCAGTGGGTTCAGAAAATCCATGCTACACCACAAGAAAGGCTTCAAACCTTAAGTTACTAACAACAGAATTAAAATAATTTCATTTTTCCTGGCTACAGAGATGAAAACAACCTTAGAAATAAGATCAAGGTTAGTAAATTTACAAGGCTAAATGCTAGGATACTCTAAAATTAATCAGTCATGCTTAGTACTGATGTTATTCAAATTCTGAGGTAAGAATTATTCTATCAACTGTGCCACTCTTCTGACTAAAAATGATGACGAATTTCCCAATCTTCCAAGGTTGGGTCAATCGCCACTGCTAAATTATGGATCAAAGAGTCTACCCTAGCATAAGAGAGCAAGTAGGCTAAATACAAAACCCACCAGCACCTCAGTATAATAACCATGCATCTCCTCATCACAATACGCAAGAAATAATTAAGTACCTAATACAGGTTAGGTATGTGTTACCTGTATCATAAGGGTTTAGGTTAAAATAGTTTTGGAGGGTCTACAGTGGGAAAGATCAGACACAGTTTACAGGGCTATGCTGTATATCTAATTCTGATGTAGTTACATATTGAAACCAAAAGATCTTTAGGTCTTTCATTAACTTTTCCTCAACAAATGAAGTCTGGGTCACTCTTACCCACAAACATACTGCCTTCACTGTCAAACTTGAAGGCATATGCTAACTGTATGCAAAGCTAAGATTGGGGCCCAGCAGAAACCTTTTTTAAAATTTTGAACCTGGCATCCAGAACAGGTTGTGTGTGTGTGTGGGGGGGGGTTTTAGGCCAGTCAGGTTGGATTCAGGAATCTACGTTGTGTTACGATAAATCTTTGCAGTTCTCTCCATGATTAAAGCTCCAGTAAGTTTAGGTTGGGGAGCTAGCAAGGAAAAAGCTGCAGATTACCTAGTAGGTACCTAGGAGTTGAGGCCCTAAACCAGCTTAAAGGATGTTGTTAGTAGGTTTGACTAAAGGCGGGATCCTTTGGGACCAATCCAATGGTACCCTTAAGTGTGGTTAGGACTCTCTAAACAGCATTAATCGTTGAGGAAACCCAGTGAATGAATGAAACATTAAACTTATGCTACCTAGTAGGTATACCTAGCTCGGCTATAAAGCCAAGGAGAAGCGGCCTTAGCTACTAGCTACCCAAAAACACAGATGCAAAAAGGAAGCAGGTTAAAAGGCTAATAAATTAGGTTCATCTAAGGGCAGGAGGGACGATGCAAAATGTTTACCGTCGGTGCCCTAGGTACCTAATGCCTACAGTTTCCCACGTGAGATGCACTGACGGCACTTGGGCCTCTCCCTCTAAGGTACTAAAACCTATTGACTCAGATGCTCTGTAATCCTATAAAACCCGGCATATACTTAAGAATGTCCCGTCACACCACTCCTTTTTCTTAACCGTAAGGTTACGTTACGACCTGTAGGTACGTATGGACATCCATCCATATCGTATACCTTATAAAGATGACCCAGCTTAGCCTCCCCAGAGATGACCCTTGGTCTGGATATTAGTCTTCCGTTATGAGTCGAAGAGGGTTAAAACTGCTTACCTTCGTTGGTGATGGTAATGACGGCCGGTAATACTAGCAGTAATAGAAACAGCAACTTCCTCAACATGGAAAACATCTTGCCCCGACAGTCAATAGCGGTGAGCGTCAACCACACGTACGCAAAGACTTTCTCAACTACAAACACGGCCAGCCGTCTGCTGCTGAACGGAGAACGGGAATTATGGGTAACAGAGCATCGTGGCCAGCTACTCATTTAATATATTATTATTTTGTCATCA
The DNA here is from genome assembly GCF_015104395.2 of Macrobrachium nipponense. Lineage (NCBI taxonomy): Eukaryota > Metazoa > Arthropoda > Malacostraca > Decapoda > Palaemonidae > Macrobrachium > Macrobrachium nipponense. Next base: position 17,534,302 of record NC_087215.1, on the reverse strand, counting down.
TCTGCCACCAAATATAATCAAAATATTGGTAAATAAATATTTTAAAACTATCTAATTCACACGGCATATCAACGTGAAATGTTTTGACCCAAATAATGGAGGGAAAATGGTTAAATAATTTTGGCACCTGACGTTTACGTGAAGTGACGTGCCGGGTCTCCTGGACACGGAGACCAGAAATGAAACGGCCGTGGAACTATAGCTGACAACAAAGAAGAGAAAGTTGGTTATCCCTTCCTGTATTAAAGTGACTAATACTCACACATTTGCTATGAATATAATACATATGAAATTCTAATCATTACTATAGTCAAAATATTTGGTTATTTCCTTACTCTATGATGTTAATTTAACTACATTTTACATGGTTGGTTGGCAATTCTGCTCAACGTTGACGTTTCATATTCCTCGGTCACGCAAGTGGGACAAAGTTTTTTGCCGGGCGGACCCCATATACTCTAGGAACCCAGTTCATTGAAAACTGGAACTCTCAAAAGGGTTAATAAAGAGTGAAACATGTTTAGAAAATGTTAAACTCTTTCCAAAATAAAATCCAGATAGAAGAAAATCAGAATAGCCCAAAAAACAAAGATGATAAGAAAGAAACCAATATATAGCTATAATAATATATCAAATCATTTATCATAAAACTCATTCAGCTTGATAATGAAACAACAATGAAAACCTTTCAAAAGCAAATGAAAAATATTTTACAGGAAGAAGCAGAATGGGGATAATTTCATCCTGCATCATTATGAAGAGTCATAAAAAAGATAATTAAAAATTGCTCTAAGTAGTCACTGTAGTGCCGTATTCAAAAACAGATATGAACAGCAGCAAAAATAGAATGCAATACAGTTTACCCAGAAGTCACAGATGCAGGGAAAAAAAGATATTTGTAAGGGAGGCAGAACCAATATTTAATAATTTGCTTTAATTTTTATTCATTTGTTGAGTCATCTGATTCTCTAATAACTGGAGATGGAGGAAAAGAAAGTAAATTAGCTGTGAACACAAGGCAAATGCAATACATATGTAGTGTATGTATATACCAATGATGTAATTTTTAGATAATTTTTCTGAATAGGGTGCATCTAGGCTTCCATTGATTGAATAAGCACTTGCCATTTATTAATATGTACCAGGCAACATATTTCTGTTGTGTTTTTAACGTGGCCTTGTGGCCCTTAAATTCATATATCGATGACAAGTTCGCCGATATTCTAATCCACACCCTAAACAGTAGTAGTTAGTAGTAAGATGAGTCTCTGGGACGGCCCTTTCAATCATTCAGTTACATGTGGAGTACAGGCTTCATGCTTTACCGTAGGAGTTTGGGGGCAGCCAAAAACTCCAGCCAGGTCCAAGGGGGCGAACCCCCCGGTAATCGAAGGAGAAAATATGAGTTAAGAAACATTCTCTTGGGTCTCAATTTCCACTTAAAGTTTTTGGGAAATAATTTAGATTTACTAACAAAATAAAAGATACCGACCTGCTCAATTTAAAAATCTCTATTCTTTTAGAGCATACACTTAATTTTTTCAAGAAAACTTTTGAAAAGGCAATATACATCATCTATATTTCTTTGAAGTCCAAATCATTTTTGAAATTAGTGTTTTCATGAACTAGCCAGGGTTAGGCTAGGATTTTGGGTTAACCTGGAGGTAGCATAACCAATGTTAGCAAGTCAATATTCTTAAGATCACACAATAGATATTTTGCAACGGCCCTTCCTCCACTTCTCCGGCCTTACTCGGGCAAATGAACAATAGGAATCATCATATACTACTACACATTCATTTTTATCGTGTTTTATTATTGTTTTTTTTTGCTTATACCAGAAGAATTGCGTAGTAATAGTTCCTCTTAATATACTCTGCTGAGCAAGAGTACATTAGCAAATCCTGCTAAATCTACTACTGCACTATGAATCTATTACTAATCCAGCAAATCCTACTAAATCTGCTGCTGCTCCAACTCCTACTGAATCTACTACTGCTCCAACAAATCTTATTGAATCTACAACTACTCCAATAAATCCTATTGAATCTTCTGCTGCTCCAACAAATCCTACTGGATCAACTACTTCTCCAGCAATTACTATTATCGCAGCTGCTCCAACAAATGTTACTGAATCTACTGCTGCTCAAACAAATCCTATTAAATCACAGCTGCTCCAACAAATTCTAACGTTATAAAAAAAAAAAAATAAAAAATAAAAAAAAAATTGTGTAAATACAGATACCAGTCCTGACTTCATGGTAAAGCAGCAGCAAGAACCTTACTTACCGGCTGAATCATCATTCTTAGTTAAAAGAAAACAAAGTAGACTACACCCAGTAAGCACCCATTTGCCAGTTTCATTGGAACTATATGAAAAATTGTAATGACACCAACTGGCGGTAGTGTTTTTTCCACAACCCACTCTGTGGGAGTTACATGAATCTGGTTCCTCAGCACACAAAAGACTTTACCTCTTTTCACAGTATCAGGGGAGAGCGAGATTAGTATAACCATGCAGAAAAGGGTAAAGGTATAGAAACCACACGTAAGGATACAGAGGGAGTCATTGAATTATTGCCTTTTTTTTTTTGTAAATGATTTTTATTTCATTGATAAAGTGTTATGAGGCAAACACTTAGAAGTCGAGGTGATAAGACATGTAATATTTTCTTGCTATATTTTTCTCCCATTAAAAAAAGTTAAATCCTCTTATGAAAAATCAGGAAAATGAAACGAGCACTTAATTTCTTTCTTTGTTAGCATAAATAATTTGTACCTTGCAAAGGCACGTGGATATAGCGTTTCTATGTACATATTTACAATAAAATTTTTGGTTTAACAAAACAGGATGAAAATGTGAATGTTAACAAGTTAGTATTCAATTATGACACTTCTACTATTTAACAATCACCTGTTAGCTGATGACAACTATCATAAAATAACAATATACAATTCTATATAAATATTTTTCATAAGTCTGGCCCTATTAAATATACAAATATATAAAAAGTAATTTGGTTTTGAGTTCATAAAACTGACTTTTGAAACAAGAGGAGGAGGATGATACAAGGGTTCAATCTAGAAAGCAGATACATAAATATCTTGAAAAAGTTTTTTATTTTTTATATATACTGTATAGAAACTTTGTTTATAATCTATTCGGCAAGTGTTTTATTTTAATAAGAAGGCAACTTCAGGAGAGATAAAGCAGGTACAGAGGTAACTCTTGGTATTTCTAGCATCTGAGAATTTTTTTGAACACCAGCTTCTCTTCACCGGGTTGTAATGCTTTCTACAGCTTATGTCTCTTAGAAAATTTCTTTTAATTTTCAATACTGAGTACAATGAATTGTTGAGACTCCCTTCTCTGGAAAACGAAAGGGATTTATCACCAGTGGAAGGCACAGAATTCCTCACCATTACCCCATTTTGTGACATTCCATCACTACCCAAGACAAGTGGGCTTCACAGAAACAATAAAAAAGGAACAAACTGTTACCTAAGAGAGAAAAGTTTTTGCCTTGTGAGCAAAATAATGCCAATATATCATCTTGGCTATAAATTAACCATATAATGTAATCTGGAAGACAGAAAATAAGTTATGTTCATTCTTCTTACCTACAGTTCCTCATAAAAGACTAGTACAACCTTTTATCTGCTAATATGGCAAATATAAGTTTTATAGATGTTAACCAATCTACATAGTTCATCAGCTTTTTGAAACTAAACTTTCTCTACACTATCTTCCATTACACTCAAATTCATAAATAGATTACATTTTTTATGGTAATTACATTGTAATTATTGTGAAGAGCCTTGAGAGAATAGAATACTCCTCTCATGGAATCTCGCTGCCTTAATGAGTGAATGAGGCGCGAGGAATCCTCCATCCAGGACCACAAGTATATGGAAGCCTCTTTGTTAGATTACAGAGAACCCCAATGAAATGCAGCTGCATCATAGCTTTTTTTTTTTTTTCTTTCTTTTTTAATGTACCGTGAGTGGTTTTCCACGCTGTGGAGGCAGTGTGTCTTACTGTTAACCTTTGAGATTCTGATGACATCAAATGACATTCTATTCCCAACCCTCGAGATTCTGATGATGCCAAATGAAGTCATCGGCCAAAAATTTTCAGTGAAAAGACATGTCATTTTGACTTGTTCCTTTTGTTGTTTTCCAATTTTGATAATTTTATAATAGAGTTGAGGTATTTAGCTTCAAATTGATACCAAACCAGCTTCATATCATGAAAATTAAATTCCAAGTAAGCAACAGAAAATAAACACCGAGATGTCCTCAACTGGGCAATGTTTAATTTGCCACAGATGAATTTTGGGACCTCCCAAAATCTCAGAAGGTTAAACAATTTTAATATTGGACAATGTAATCAGATGAGTCACTTAAAATTATGAAGTCACAAAGATTTAGCCAAAAGTTTGGTGATGGGGGAAAGGGAGAAATATGAACAAGAATGCAGTACAAACATTGCAACAGGAGTTAACAGCTGCTCTCTGGGGTCTCAAAAAATAAATAATATAAAAGATTCAAGTGGCACTGGATGGAAGAAGTCATGAATTAATATACAAATACATACATACAGAAACATACACAAACACACAACATATATATTTATATAATATATATATATATGTACACATATTAAAGCAACCATTCATGCTCTAATATAATTTTAATATGTACAAATGCATATCCGTATGCATATCTATACATACATTGATGAAATATACATATAAATATACATACACATATAATATACATGGATATACATACACATATACTGTACATATGGATGTGTGTATACTAAAGTGTTAATGTATGAACATGTAAATATCTATATTGTATAAGCAGGTATAAAACTTTATTTATGAAAGACTATACATGTGTTTTGTGTAATTACTGTTATCTACATTTATATATGTGTGTGTATCCATATACAAATATGACCACAAATGAAACCCTAAATCTAACGATAAATCAGACTTCCACTCCCTGATCTTCCGTGCTGAACAGAACATCAGGCCGGAAGACCTTAGGAATGGCTCCAGTGTTAGACTGCCTGGCTGCCAATTGCCTCACCAGGGGCGAGGAAGAGCCAGACATATTTGAAGGTAGAGCAGTATTTGAGGTGGGAACAGGTGACGATGGGGATGATGCAGGAGGCGATGACTGAACCGGAGTATGTTTCAACCAGACATGGTTTCAGAGTTTGCAAGTTGTAATCTTGACTTGACGTCTGAAGTGGCGGATGAGTATGAGGGTAACGTGACATTTGCGGTGGGATTAATGGGGCTGAGCGGTTCAGAGGGCGACGTCACTTCACTGTCCAGTTCTACTGACAATGGAGGTATAGTAGGACTGGATTTCAGGAAGAAAGCCATTTTTTCCCTGTAAAAGTCATGCATGATGAGAATAACGGCCAATTTATGAAATTACTTGCATTCAATGTGCAAATTTTGACAAACTTGGGTAAGAAAAAACAAAAATGAAAATAAAAAGTCAAGAAGCTAAACACCACCATCATAACAAAATACTGAAGCAAAATACGTATAATATAGTACTCACTTGAAAGAGACAACATCTGGCTGTCCTCTGGGTGTCTTTGAATTACGAAGCTTATGAATTTCACGCGAAGTTTTCCTAAGCATTTTTTCCATCCTTCGATCTTCTGGAGACTTCACGCCACCACCTTTCGTAGCCTATAAAAAAATACAAACCGTTATATGCAAATACCAACAACCATATGTCTATCAAATCTTCTATATTATATTTTCATAAACAAGACTGTATGTTCACCTAATAAAATTCTTTGTCATTTCTCTATCTCCCAAATAAGAAAATATAAGAGAAAAATTCAACCTATATAATTTGTAAAGACCTCAAACTAAACATACCACTGCTCTGTAACCTTCTCCACAATATAATTTAGTACGAAAAACAGACGGACTTATCAGGAACACAGTTCTTTCCTTTCACTTTATAAAACCACTGGTCATACAAATAGTTTTATGAATATATTCATGAGGGTTACAGGTTGCTACAAGTGTAAAATATATGAGTATGCTGCATGGGCTACTTGTGCGTGTGCAAGATACATATTGTCCAAGAAAAACTGACATAAGAACCTCCATGGGAAGTTACCCTGATCTTCAAGCAAATCTGAATGAGCAACGTCAATGGTAACTCAACTCCTAAAGAAATATGATAAACTTTTGCAATTATAAAATTACAAATAATTATGTTTTCACTACAATTTCACCATAACAGTCAACTGATGAAATCTGGCCAATAAATTGTTTGTTCTACTGATAGTCACGATATATACAAATTTTATTAGGAATAAAAAGTAAAATATACTTAATGGGCTATATGAACTTCTTGGTGAACTGTACCAGATCAACTTACTTGGCTTAAAACACTTGTCATAGTGTTCTGATCAGACAACCAGGAAGGTGGATCTGGAGAGCCCTTTACCCCTTCCAGCTGGCTCTTCATATTTCGCAATCCATCTAATTTCTTCATGAAGCTGATGCAACCGTCGACGCTGTGCTGCAGATCTAACTCAAGATCAAGAGATGTTATTTTTTTCGGCCCACCTTTCATCCCTGCATTTTTGAGAAGAGGAAAAAATAAACCCATAGTACATAATAGGTTACCATGGAACAGTCATTGGTCCCTATTTAAAACTCAAATCAAAGTGACAAATTACTAAAACATCTCTGTATATCAATGTAACAAGGTACTGATGGAAAATCAACAAGAAATCCTTGAAAAAGACATCAATAGTTGAAACTAAAAGACTCAAAATTATTTGCAAAATACTCAAGGAGTACTTTCGAAATTTTCTTATTTTATTTTAATCTTAAGAGATCATATTTTTTCGGTTTTTAAATTCTCACATAACAAATTCCCTTTCCATACAAGACAAATTACTTCTTATTTTCTGAGGTGACACTACTCTAAATTACACACAGCTGGCTATTCTCAAATAACTGAGAACTGAGATCTCAACAGTCGTTTTAAACAAAATTAATATCGTCTACACTACAAAAAACTACATCCATGTTCTTTTGCCCCTTACAATTCTCCCTAAAGTATAGAGAGCCAAAAGTGTATGTAATCAATTTACAGTGGGGCATCGCTTAATCACGGATCAGTAATCACGGAATCAGTCATTCACAGGTTTTTTCTTGGACCGCTTCTCATGCTCTATTGCTGGTATGAATCGCAGCATCGCGGGACAAACGTGTTGCGTATGCGATGTTTATCGGTAGGCTAAGCCTCTGCCACGGTCCGATAATCACCAAAACATGCATGAAACATCTCACATTATGATATTAACTGACAATAAAGGTAATAAAACTATTCTCACCTTATATATTATTGGCATATCTTCATAATAAATAGCCTATTCAAGGTATATGTATGACGTTCATTGGTAGGCTAAACCTAGTTGCAGTGCGATAACCACCAACATACATGAACAGATTCACACTATGATATTAACTGACAAATAAAGGTAATAAAAACCAACCATTCTCACGTTACATATTATAGCACATCTCTGAATTAAGTTCCATTCGGCAACTAAAAACAGTGATGAAATTGGTAAAACGACATCAGTTGATTATTTTCAGTGTGTAAACAAAACCAGAAGGCAAATGGTAGATTGCTATGTTCATATCATGATGAAATTGGTAAAACTACATCAGTTGATTATTTTAAGAGTGTAAAAAAAAACAGAAGGCAAATGGTAGATTGCTATGTTTCATATCATAATACTATAATATGGTAATAATACATGCAATATGATTAGAAACAGTAAAACAACAGTTTTATTAAAATGATCATTATTCTCAATACACAACTATTATTCAACTTCTGCTAATGGATATCTGTCAATGTTACACCCAAATCAGGCAAAAGTCTCTCTCTCTCACTCTCTCTCTCTAAAACAGCTGGTTGCTGACGTCATCTCTCATAACTATCAAGCGTTTATCGAGTTGTGTTTAAGTTGTCAATGCTGATATTCAATGGTGGCTTCCAAAGGTTAAAATAAAATACATTTTTACTCATTCTTCATGTAATGGAGATCTGAAGAAAGAATATCTCTCTCTCTCTCTCTCTCTCTCTCTCTCTCTCTCCTCTCTCTCTCGTCTCTCTCCTCTCTCTCAATCTGCGACCAAGCGTAAACGAAATACGTAAAACCATTTTTTACCTTGTATATATTATCGTCATATCTTCATAATAAAAAGGCTATTCGTGGAATAATTTCATATAAGTGTAATCAACTTTTATCTATGCAAAGCCAGCAGCTGACAAAATGTACGTACGTATATGAAAATCAAATTAGGTAGAGTTCACAGCAAGATTATCTTTCAAAATTGTAATAGTACTAGTCATGGTAGTAATAAAGTTTGGGAATATACGTAACATTCATTTTCAATACACAATATCATTGTTATTCTGGTAGTAAATAATAGTTTAGAATGATCATATGTACTCTGCATTGTCAGGGGTTTGTGGCACAATGAAACAAACAAAATAAAGTTTTCCTTTCAGGCTACGTGTTTAGAAAAACATGAATAGACTCGGTTTTGCGACTTCGTTTATTTTGATATTGTTAAAGATACAATAACTATCATTTGAACTACTAACACGGATCTGTTGAGTCCAGTGTTACCAATTTTGCATTTTTAATGCTAGCTTTCATTTTCTTGAGGTAATTAGCAAGAAAATTTTCAATCCAGCATCTGGCAGGAAAACTTGCATTTGTTTTCAAATACATCTAGCATAAGTATTTTGACATCAAAACTTTGTAATGTTACGTTTAATATTTCTTTTATTCTACTATGTTTGATATAACATGTAAGAAAAAGAACAAAATTTTGCAAAACCATTTTCAGGAATTGAACAGAATAGGTTTCGCAATTATTAGGAATCATGTAACGTAATGTACAAGTACACTGTGTATGTTAGAAACATGTTTGATTCGAAAAAGAGAGCAATCGGTCGAAATTGGCTGGGTGGCATTGTTGTGTATGATGTGAATTTTTAAGCAATTTATGGAGCAAAATCTAGCAAGAAATTGCCATTCCCATTTGGCAACACTGGCCTAACCACGTTTTGTTTATGTTGTTATTGAATTCGTGTTCGCCGTGTTCTTTAAATTGTACCCGTATTGAAAAAAAAGTTAATTTATGCGTGGCATCCAAAAGCCCCAATTCTTTTTACTCTTATTGGAAAGAAGCCTAAACGTCAGATGAAGGTTATTACGTGTAATATATTAACATGCGTTGTGAAGAAAAGAGGCCTACATGAGCATGCATATGTAGGCTTCTAGCTGTAATTCATAGGCTAGTAGGCTACATATGTACAGTAGCACATATACTACATATATTTTTAAGGCTAATGTTGTAAAATAACTTTGAAACTATCTTGAGTTTAGTTTAAGGTGATAGTTGAAGACATATTTGGTGTTTGAACTAAAGTAGGCAGTTACAAACATTGGAATAATGGTCTTGGGTGGGTTAACTATTAAAGTAGCCAGTTTTTAGCAATTTTTGAAGGGGGTACCAGGATAACACGGGTATTTACTTATCATGGGGGGTTCAGGGCCCTATCCCCGCGATTATCGAGGCCCTACTGTAGTTGAACGAGATGTGTACATGGATAACTAAGGGTGGTATCACCTTTGCGAATAAACAGGCAATGTGCGTGAGACTTTAATAAAATATTTGGAGCTAAGGTGTTGAAAGCTTCATACTTAAAATCCCTAAAAGGAAAAAATATTGCCAATAGCACACAATGGTTGATAACCCATAATATTTGCATAGTAAAAAGGCCTAAACACCAGAATTTTATATTACCTGATCCAGATGACCTTGAAGACAATCTTAATGATCCTCCTAAGCGACCTTTCCATCTTAAAGATCGGCGTTCGGCAGTACCCGCTGGAAATGGTGCTCGTCTATACATAGGCACACAGCTGTCACTATCACTGCGATTAAGCTGAAAAAATCAAATTTGAAAAATAAAACCTTGCCCACCAGATCCAACAACTATTAGAACATCAAACTTACAGTTAATTTTTCTGTAAAGTTTCTACATGAAATTACCACAGAAATTCACTGTCACCAGTGAAGGAATAATTATGAAGAAGTTTTAGATAAAATCACATTAACAAGAGCTGTGGTATAAGCTGCACAAGGAGTCAAAAACAGCATTAATATCTATGCTATTACAAACAAAAAAAATGTTCAAAAGCTTGAAAACTAAATATTCAGGTCTTTCTCTCGTTATTACTCTACCTATGCATTAGACCAACCTTTCAAGCAATACAAAGCATTTATGTCAAGTTTCTGTTCATACTCTCTTTCCTAAAGAATATCTTAGCAATTTATATTCCCTAAAGAATATCTTAGCAATTTATATTATTATAAAACTGCATAATCAACGTCAAAGCAAAGCAATGCAAAAATCATTTGCACAAAAAAACAGAGAGAGAGAGAGCTACAATTGAACATAAAAACCCTATTAGTTTAAGAAAAAAAAATTACCAAAAGTCAAAAGACTCCTATAATTATTCTATTTAACAAATAAAAAACATTACAGAGTTGGACAGACTCCTCTTCATATATCTAAAAGGTGAATATCCTGAATGGAAAGAGTGCAATTAATAAAGACACGATCAATAGACAATAACAATTCCAAAAATATGAAAAATTATCCCTGATATGCAAATTATATAGAGTGAATAGTACAAAATTTGTAAGTAAATCTTGTGCATTTGATGTCCACCACTGACTCTACTTTTAATTTTACATATCTGACTGTACTTTTCTGCATATAACTTACATGCTTCATGAGATAAATGAAAAGTGATTATTATGTACAAATTCAATTTAAATTCTAAAATGATGTCTGGCCTTATGCCCATGACTACTACTTATTTCTGTTATCTCTTGCTCAAAACATTTAACAAACATCTAACAGTTTTTTTATTTCTTTATTTTCAAAATAGTGGAGAGAAACTAATATCACAAAATCTATCATATAGTACTACTTTTTGAAATTAAATTTTTAAAGGCAAAATTTTCTACTTGTGCACTTCGACTCTTTCAAGAAATGACTGCCAGATAAGTAACCCTCTTACGCCGACTGGACGTATTTTACGTTGAAATTTTTTGTCTCCCGTGTGCCGACTGGACGTATTTTACGTCGACTTACAAAAGTTTTTTTTTAAAATTCGCGGAAAAATACTTATAGGCCTACCAGCCTAAAACTTTGAATCACGCACCTTGGGGGATGCTGGGGAGTTTACGGATCAAGGTGTTGTTTGTTTACAATCGTTACGCAGGCGCGCAAGCGCGAATTTCTTGCCGCACTAAAAAGTATCTGTGACATATCTCGGACTTATGTCGTCACTTTGACATAATTTTTGTACCATTGTAAATTATCCGTTACATGAAGTATTATATATGAAAATGTGCACATTTATATGTAGAATACAACAATAAAATACTCATGATTGTAGCTTTTATCAGTTTTGAGATATTTTCATATAAATAACGATAATTGCCAAAATTTCAACCTTCGGTCAACTTTGACTCTACCGAAATGGTCGAAAAACGCAATTGTAAGCTAAAACTCTTATATTTTAGTAATATTCAATCATTTACCTTAATTTGCAACTAATTGGAAGTCTCTAGCACAATATTTCAATTATAGTGAATTTATGAAAAAACAAAAACTTTGTCCTTACGTCCGCGCGGTAACTTCCGAAAAAAAATCATACATGCGATTGTGGTAATGTTTGCACCATTTTAAAATTAGCCGTTATATAAAGTTTTATATATATGGAAATGTGCGCAATTTCATGCACAATACAACTAAAACAACCCATGGTTGTAGCTTTTATCAGTTTTGAGATATTTTCATATAAATAACGATAATTGCCAAAATTTCAACCTTCGGTCAACTTTTGACTCTACCGAAATGGTCGAAAAACGCAATTGTAAGCTAAAACGCTTATATTCTAGTAATACTCAAGCATTTACCTTCATTTTGCAACAAATTGGAAGTCTCTAGCACAATATTTCGATTTATGGTGAATTTATGAAAAATAACATTTTCTTTATGTCCGCGCGGTAACTCTTCCGAAAAAATCATATGTGCGATTGTGGTAATGTTTGCACTATTTTAAATTAGCAGTTACATAAAGTTTTATATATGAAAATGTGCGCAATTTCATTTAGAATACAACAAAAATAATTGAAGTTGTAGCTTTTCTCATTTTTGAAATATTTGCATATAAATCACGATAAATAGAAAAAAAACCTCGTTCGGTCAACTTTGACTCTACCGAAATGGTCGAAAAACGCAATTGTAAGCTAAAACTCTTACAGTCTAGTAATATTCAGTCATTTATCTTCATCTTGAAACAAATTTGAAGTCTCTAGCAAAATATTTAGATTTATGGTGAATTAAAAAAAAAATCTTTCCTTCCCTCCGCGCGCAGATTCTCCGCAACAAATCTCCAAAATGCGTACGTCCCATTCTCGGAATATTTGCTCCGTTTCATATTAGGCATTTCATAGAGTTTTATATATGAAAATGTGCGCAATTTCATGTAGAATAAAACAAAAAATATTTGAAGGTTGTAGCTTTTCTTATTTCCGAAAAAATTGCATATATATATATATATATAAATTAGACATTCGGTCAACTTTAACTCGTCAGATATGGTCAAAAACTGCAATTGTAAGCTAATACTCTTACAGTATAGTAATATTCAATCATTTGTCTTCATTTTGAAAGAAATTGGAAGTCTCTAGGACAATATTTAGATTTATGATGAATTTTTGAAAAAAATATTTGTTTACGTCCACGCGTTACGAATTCATGCATTATTTTGTGATAATATTTTCTCTGTGTTGCTTTTATCGTTTTACAATGTGTTATATACCAAAATGATTGGAATTTAGTGTACATTACAACGAAAAAAAAGTAACTTGTTATCTTTAACCGTTTTGCGCACAGCGCGATTTGAATACAATTATATATGAAATTTTGTTTTTGCGCTATCATATATCGCATTATTTATATATGATAATGATAACTTTTTTCATTTCTGATGGTTGCATACTAAACTTCAGCCAATGACAAAAAAAGGAGCCAAAAATGAACTCTTAATCTTGAAAACTAAGCGTGCTGTGATTTTTTGAAAAAAATATTTTTTCCGCTTCCGCGCTCACTCTGAAACACCTCCGGCACACGGGAGACAATTTTTTTTTTACCGCTTCGGCGTAAGAGGGTTAACTTATAATTTAGTGCATCTACAATGGGTCAGTAACAGCAAGAAGTTTATGACTAATGAGACAATCTGAATGTCAACTTTCTCTTCCATCTGTTCACCCACAGATTTTTTTTACTGATCTAAAACTAAACCCTCTACTGTAGATAAAATGGAACAGTTCAAAAAGCTGTCATTTCCTAACTCCAAAGCTAGCACAAAATATAAAATGCACTATTCCTGGAAGATGAATATTACTGGAATTCCTTGTAAATAGATTGAACAACCCATCAAAAGAGGGAGATGATGTTATTAAACACCGCATTCTCCTGGAACATATAAGAAAAGAAACCCCAATCTTTACCTGATGCTCTAAAGCTGAACTGTGGTCACAAAATTAGTGAGAAAATAATCTCTGGATAAAATCATACAAAACTCGATCACAATCTTACCCGACATACGTAGTTGCTCTTGCCAACGGCTGCCGAAGGGGTAAAGGTTTGAGACCTCTTAATGACAGGTATCCCTGGCTTGGGTTGAGTGGCATCCATCTTGGACGCAGCCAGGGATGTCCGAGAGCCTGCTAAGCTGGCCGACAGAGGCATGAACATGCATTCTGTGTTGGTCTCCTTATCAGCCATCTCCACCAGCTGATCAGTGGAGTCGCCTTCAACAGCTGTATCCTCCTGTGCAGGCGTGCAACATTGCCAAATGAGCAAAACAATCATGCTAGGTGCAGCCAAAAAAGTGCTTTACAACAAAGCTATCATTAAATCTTAACATCAAGAAATCTTTCAAACATTTCAACATCATTAAAGCACGGTAGGAATTTCTTACAATAACATTAAATCTTACATCAAATATGTGAAAAATGGTAATAAAAATATGATAAAAACACTGAAGATTTGAAATATTAAAACAGCATTAGGCACTCCAGCTGAAGGAAATACGGCAAAAATTAAGAACATGCAAGGGGAATTAAGTTTTAAAACTCAAAAAAGCATTATCCGTAAAAACTAAAGCCATCTTTTTAAAAAAGAAACCGCATTCCAAAAACCAAAACATCAAGGAAGAAAATCAGTAAGCTCAACATCAAAACACATAATATTACTGTATATTAGGCCATTTAACATCTCTTTAGTGGGGATGGTAAATACATGAACAAATACTTACAGCATTTTCCAAAGCCTCTTCCATGACAACTTCTTGGCATTCTTCAGGTTCTTCATCTTCCTCTCTTCCTCTTCGTCATCATCGTCTGAATCTATCACATGTTCAAAGTCCTCTGAAGTAAGATGAAGGTTTAATCGCAAGGCCTCAGGTCCCAAATTACGGGTTAAGGTAGAGGTCTGGGAAGATATGATGGTACTCTCATCACTGCTTTCCTCCTGTGAAGAGAAAAATGTTTAAAATTTTCTTGAAGAAAATGCAAAGATGAGTCACCAAGTCTCTTTCTTCTAATTGGTTCACTTACAATAATAACATCTGTATAAAAGTGTCTTTCAAGAAATGATGTATGTAATAAAATATTCATTCAACAAGCTCTGTCAGTACTCAGCCTGAACACCAACACTTTTTCTTATATCTACTTCATTTACTAGTACGTACACTACAGTAACAAGAAATAAGGAGATGAGCATTTTGCACAAAACATGTATCAAAGAAAAATCTTACTTCCATCAAACAATGCGCAAAGATAATTAGGCTATTATATAAATGGCTGAAAAAGTAAATTTTGTGTCAATCTATCTTATAGATTCTCAAATAACCATGAGTTCATATAACTGAGAAATATCCTGTGTAATGATGTTTATTATATAATTTTTCCTCCAAAAAATTAAATGTAAGTTACATTAACTGTAAGTAAAATTACCTCTTAACTATGCAAGCAAGAACAAATTTTACACACAATCCTAAACTAGCCTGGTTCAGAATACATCTGTTACATGGATCCTGCTCTGAACTTGGAGAGTAAAATGCAAGCAATGCACTTAAAAGCTACAAAATGGCCAGACAAAGAAATCAAAACTTACCTTAACATTCGAAGTTGAAAGGAACGGAATCTTAATAACGTTGATGACTTGGAAGACAGATCATCCCTTGTAAGATGATCAGGTTTCAAGCATGGCAAAGTTTAATATGTTGTACCAACGCGTTTGTGGCGTGTCTAGCGAGAAATCTGCTAAACTTATTTGAGCATAACCCTGAAATATTAAATTACATTTGTCAAGGCCATCAAGGAGAAGTTAGTATAAAATGCTACTTGTATCATGTGCTCAAGAAAGCAATACATAAGAATAAAATAAATCTTCAAGGATCTGTATTAAACTATAAGAAATTCCCAGCATATTTTGTAACTTTTACAATTGGCTGGCCTAAGGCTTACTAGCCCATCAGACCTCCCTAGGGAAACATCTTGTTTTTACTCGATTAGCACAACATAATCACTGTTCCATTCTCACAAATGCATATGCCAAGATTACTCACCACACACTCTTCATCAAACGTTTCATTAGTATCACTAACAGCCCACACATTAACTTGTAAGGTTTTAGACTGGAGTTTACGAGGAGCAACAGGAAAAGCAAAGGACTCCCCAAACGTGGGTCTCTCTGTGTTCCCATCAAGATGTGTGCAGCAGGTAAACGTTGCTGCCCCGGCAGGAAAAAGCTGTACTTTTACACATCTGAAATTTGGAAAAAATCATTTATTATCATGATTAAAGGCCATTTATATACTAGTTCATTACTAAGAATTCTAATAACTTATTCTTATATAAACCTTATGGTAAAATGAATGATTGTACGTATAAAGCACTTTTAAACGAACATGAATACAGTATTATATATCTGTGACATAAATGCTACTGGAAAAAAAATCTTCACAGACTTACACTTTACATCCTTCCTCAGTGTTGAGCATTGACAAATTTCTCGCTCTCTCTACACCTACATTTAGTTGGTTTTCTTCTTTGCTATACCTAGAAATAATAACATAAATTAATAAAATGCTTGCCCCAAAATCCATAAAATGAATGGCTCACTCATGTAAAATGAACATGAGTTTATGCTTTATGTATATAA
This sequence comes from Macrobrachium nipponense, assembly GCF_015104395.2. Taxonomy (NCBI): domain Eukaryota; kingdom Metazoa; phylum Arthropoda; class Malacostraca; order Decapoda; family Palaemonidae; genus Macrobrachium; species Macrobrachium nipponense. The sequence continues at coordinate 17,517,904 of NC_087215.1, read as the reverse complement.
AACACTGCATAAGTAGTGTGTTTGAGACAAGAAAAATACATACGCAAAATGGGAAAAAGCAAGATCTCATATTTCACTGAAGCTTTCTCCCTTCACCAATCTAATAAAGTATGAACACTGCACTGGAACTATATTTAATGTACAAAGTATAAAAAGATTTTCATCTATTTCCATTAAGTTGATATAATCCTTATGAGTTTACATGTGTTTGAGAAAGCGAAACATTTAAGACAAACAAACCCCTTTAACAAACAAAAATTACACTGTTACATCAAATTGCTTGTATCACGAAGCTTAAAAGCACTATTATTAAAACTAAAAATCCCTATGATGACATCCAAAATCATCATTGTCAACAATAGTCGTACATGCTTATGGCTCTTAGATGTTTTGCAACATATCCTCAATTTCAATTACAACATCCTGTTTCCCGATCAGTAAGCAAAAACACTTGCAGTTTGCTTTGTAAGGCACACTGTACATGCTACTAAAAATTCTTTGTACTGCCCCTTCAGTCACCGTTGCATTGCTTTCTGTCTTTTATCTTTCATCTTGCTCAGCTTTCCGACTTTTAAAACGTTGACTTGTTCAAACTTCAGCGTCTCATTAAAAAACATATCCTATTGGCAGGCCCTATGCAAGTCTAGACATGTGACTCAGTTTTCTCTTTAAATTAATTACCAATATCCTCCTGGCATACTTTAGACGTATATAAATGTGACTAGGTTTTTTTCTCTTTAAACTAATTTATACTAATATTATTAACAAAAAAAAACAAAAAAAAAACCTAGCTTGTAACAATTCAATACCTCTAAATTACAAACCACCTGAGGAATTCTATTCTTTAACAAGTTCTGACACTAAACCTAATGCTGTCCTCCTACTAATCTCAATATTTATATCAAGTTTATATCCTTATTAAGTACAATATCTAATTCATTTTTAGCTGCAACACCAAGGTGTGATTTACCTTGCAAAGGTTTAGGTACTGGTACACATGAACTATACTGAATACTGATCTAAGAAATAAAAATATTTCTAATGGCAAGAAAAATGTACACTTTTGCATAACATTTAAGGACTCTCTCATCTTCCTAAATGATGCTGCAACTGAATTAAAAATAATATCTCTACTAAAGACAACTGCATTTCAAGACCTTTGAAAAATATAGCAAAAGATAAATTAGTTAAGGGGGTTACAAAAGCATTGAAAACTTCAATACACTGGGTTGAAGGTGCTGGAGAACCATTGTTACTAACCATGATCATTTTATAATAACTAAGCACATAGTTAACGAGTCATATTCCTAGATTCTCATAGGATTTATGAAGGGTCTGTTCTCAAATGAGATGTGAAAACTGGAACAAGGTGAAGTTACAGAGACGTTGGACAAATGTAAAAAATCAAATATCAATGCATTGTAATCCCAAGACAAACGTAAAATACTGTGCAAAGCACACTAAAAATAGTGCTCACTTAGGGCAAAATATACTGTTAAATCTTAGTACCTCAGGAGCCTTTAAAACCCATTTTTTCTGTTGTGAACTCGGTAATTTTACCTCCATTCTTATAATTTTTTTTTTTTTAAAATACAAAACCTTTTGCTTTGCAATTCAAGGTAAAATACATGAAATTTGGTTGCAGGTAAAAATAAAAACCAAAGGTCACCACAAGTCTATAAACAATAAACATTATGTTGTTTCTGAAAGGTAAAATAACTGGCCAACTGTCCTGCCTGCATTATCGGGTTTAGCTTGATGAAGATAATTTAATTACAATATTTGGCTGAGAACTATTTATCTCAACTTAAAACAGTTTCCAAATTAAGCTGCTAACATCACATCATTTCAACCACTTTGACCTAACCCTTATCATGACCAAACCCTCCCACAGTGGTTTCCTCCTTGAGTAGTTTTAGTGTCAACGCCCAACTGGGTCACATAAAATTTGAATGGTGGAAAATCATTTCAACCTGAGTTTAAACATTACCATGCATTTTAACCATATATATCTGTAATACAGCTACCTTCCTGAGAAATTCAATAGACATTACACAATCTAAATGCAGTGCTGTGTGCAGTTTGGATTTTAATAATTCAAGCTTGATAATATTGTTTCCCTTCTCATAAGGGAAAATTTTAAGCTGCATAATAGTAATTGAGAAATAGTTAACCAAAAAAATACGGTGTAAAATAAGACTATCCTAGTCATTATTAATGATGGCAATTTAAAGGCCTTAACATCAGAAATTGTTGGGAGGCTGATAATATTTATCATATGTGTGAGCTGATATGTTGTTATTTATTGTTGATGTAAATCAGGGCATTTACACAATACTGATTAAATTATCGTTAATATTGTACTAGCACTAATATATTTAGACATCTTAGGTTCATGAAACCATTACCAATTACAAAAATATTTTTCTGAAACATACACAATACACTCATCTACTATGTTAACTGCAACGAACAAAAACATACATCCTTTAAAAGCATATCTTCACATGCCAAGTTCTTATTTTCCAAGCACATGCTGATAAATGGGCATTTTTGTAACACATAGTACTATGTATATGTGATTAACATACATTTCTGTTATTGTGTGTACATACTACTGAGAATGAGCACCATACTGCTTTTTAATATCTTTGTAAGACAAATCTACTTTACTAAATCGGACATGGCACTGTACAATTTCCAAAATGGAAAAGTTGATATTGAACTCTTGAAGGGAAAAAATTCAAAATATATTTACAGAAAATGGATAAGAAATTTAAACATTTGCATAGAACTTACAACAAATAAAAAAATCAACACTCAGTTCATTCTAATTAATGCTAAACAATACTGTTTTCGTTTTGAGAGCAGTAATAGAAATACCATAGGCCAACAAGGTAACCCCCACTATGCGCCTTGTGCTTGCAGACTGCACCATCCCTACAAGATGTAACTGCATTGCTTGAGTATTGAAGAATGAATCCTGTCTGCAGCACTAAAACTCTAAAGGTATGACTCAGCTGTCTTGCTACAAGGCTTTGTAATGGATAAATTGTGTAAGTACAGTAACCTCTCTATTATAGTTCCTAAGGGGCTGGCAAAAAGTGGTATCAGTCCTATGATCTCCTACCACACATATTAAAACTTGTCTAACCTTGAGTATGTATATATGTTAAGTCAAAACTACAATAATTAATTTACTTTTAAACTATTAGTGAATGTCAGTGAAAAGTTCATAGCTAGCCTAAGTTAGAAAGGAAGAGTGGGAGAAGTGTGTTTGTTAAGGTCTTGCATACTATAAGATGGGCTTGTATAAGATACGAGTATAAAACAAAAATTTAAAAACTTTCAGCCCATTCTGTTTGCATGTTTTTTTTTTATCTAGTATCTGTACCATTCATTAACATGTGTTATACTTAGAAACCACGTAAGTGTAAAGTCAAACAGACATGGATGCTCTCTCTCTCTCTTAAATTTTAATATGTGTTTGCCATAAATTGAAAACGAAATAAAACTTTTACCATATAATTAAATCAGATTGCCTATGAGAGTTGCATTATATGTTATCTGATTTCATGACAGATATATATTCCATATACGTATAATAATCATAGAAGTTTGTGTATACATTTATACAAACATATTTCACATTACAGCTACATATAGCTCTCTCTCTCTCTCTCTCTCTCTCTCTCTCTCTCTCTCTCTCTCTCTCTCTCTCTCTCTCTCTCTCTCTCTCATATATATATATAATTATTACTTTTAAATTACAACTGAATCTGAATTGTAAATCTAAAAATAAAAAAATATGCATTTGATTTTACACTACCTTAGTACTGTAATAAAACAAATTTTCAAATGACAATCATAGCTCCACTCCAAATGAGCAGTCGACATGACTAATACTTTGCCCAACCCCATTCCCTGGACATCAATCAGCCAATGGGCACATGGCATTCCCATTCAGCCAATCAGCATACATATAACATTCAACTCCAGACATAATGTACTTAAACTTGCGCAGCTGACCAGTGGATATCAATATTACCTCCCACTCCAGAATGATGTTTGCACTTAAGGAATGACTGTCTTTATTCAAGCAAGCATACCCTTTTATGCTGAAAACTCTATGGTCATAGGCAGGTTTTGAAAATGCAAAATCAGAAAAACAAAGATTTACTGTACAGTTAACATGTCAATATTACTAACTAGCTTATAATTTGAAGGTACTGTAGTTTTATAAACAACCAAGGACATCAAATTCCTATCCAATACAGTACTGCAATTATCCTAAGTATTTAGCTAAATATTACAGTACAAGGATATGTGCTTGGATGAGCATGCCTTAACAGTATGTGGCTTCAGTTTCTTCTACTTAACAAAGTAAAATAAAGTGTCACCAATGCACCCCAGTATCTGAGAATATAAACTTAATAATCTCAATTAGTACTCCAGAGAAAAAAAAAAAATAAAAAATCTACCTTTAAAAAGCCTAAATGAGTTCTGAATCACAATACCTATTTTCTAAGGTTTACTAGTAAACTCCAAATATATAAAATACAAACTAGGTCTTAAAGTTAGCTTTTAGAAATCTCCCACAGAATGCAAGAGATCAGGTTAAACACAATATTTCCTTAAAACCAAAAAAACCAAAAACAGAACTTTTCACTCACCTAAGTTTTATTTGCACCTGAGGTGTCTCTGGCGGAGAAACAGATCCTTTAGGATACGCCTCATAAACTCCCGAATCGCCAGCTACACTTTCATCACTGACAAGCCGATGACATTGTCCGTGCATTTCCATCTTCACTCCCCCCACCCACAACCTTCCTCCCTCTTCCTCGACCATATCATACAACAAATCACTGTCACCAGTAACCCTTCAAGTAATGCACCACTAACACTCGTATTTCCAACGTTTAAATTCGTATTCAGTCAATTCTTTCACTTGTTTATTGCCAACTGATAAACTCATGTTTTACCCCACCCCCAGCCTTGGCAAGGTGAGGTGTTGGAGGATTGTGGGATCCGCCCTCAGCATACCAGGTGTTAGACACAACTCTGCTAACCTGTCGTGTACTGAACTAAGGTCAACAGCACTGAGAGGGCCATTTCCATTTGCTTCTCCCGGGGTGAACCTAGGAGGTGCTAATGGGTCCATGCCAGATACAGCATACACGCAGAGGTAGGTGGGGACAAAGAGGAAAGCGAGCTCCGTGGTGATAATGATAACATAGACTGAGATAATACAGCTGAATTACCACTGCTCTCCTCAAGAGACCGTAACTTTTCAGCATACTGCCTCTCAGCCTCTGAGTTTGATTTAAGTAGTCTTTCTACAAACGCTTTTGAAGTTCGTTCATATTAAGAGCAACGTGCTCACTTGAAGAGTATTGCTGTCCCCCATATATATCAGTAAAACGAGAGACTGGATAAAGAGCCCTTACTAGAAGTAGATAGAGAAACCTAAGGAAGACGACGATGACACGGAAAGAGTAGATGCCGACAGAGACGCAGCTGTCCCTCCAGACTAACCATGATGCGTACAGTATCACGCAACCTGCAACAGTCCGTTCCTGTCTATGTTCCTGCAGGGACAGCCGCTCCGCCACAGCTTTATTGCTAACCTCTAAAGCTTTTGCTAAGTCCACACTCCAATTGATTTATTTTTTCATCTAATTCACAGACACCTGTAAGAAAATTTTACTTATAGAGATGATGTTTTGTTATCCTGAAAACATTACAATTTCATCTCGACTGACATACAGTATATAATAGCATGAACAGCAAGAATATAATAAAGAATAAAAGGCACTTACCTGTAAAGGGTCACGAGTATATGAACGACACTTCGATACTCCGTAGTAGCTGCTCCTTTTCTTGAATGAGTACAACTCTATCCTGTCACCTTGGATGGAGATCTTTCAGGAGACAGCTTTTCCTCTAATCCTGCCAAGTCATGTTGCAACCTTTGAGTGTGCTTTTAGCGAAGTCATATTCCAACTTGAGTCTCGTAAGTTCAGCTAACCTTGCTCCGAGGGGCATTCCTACAATAAAAAAAGTAATTCTTAGAATTTTTTTTTCTACATGACATAAAAAACAAAAGATCACATTTATTTACCATCAATCACTGCAAATTAATGTTACTTCAAACTTACAAAAAAAATAAACATTACCAAAAGATTTCATGTTTACTGTTACAGAAATAAGAAAATTAGATCTTCAAACTACCATCACCTACTATTCCACCTTATACTTACAACTTTATATAAATCTACATCAGAATGCAAAACTTGTAAAAGAGGAAAAGCAGTGCTGAGGTGACACATTCACAGTGCCAATGGAAATGAAAACTCAGCACAAATACCACAATTAAAAAAAAAAAAAAAAAACAAAAAAAAAAAAAAGAGAGAGAGAGAGAGAAAGAACTCTTCTGGCACAAATCTACCTCATGATAGGAGAGCTATCTCATCACAGCACTCAAGGCAACAAAATATTACCTCGCCACAAAAGTTCAGTCTGTGAGGCTGTGCTATACTTCTCGAGCTGCCTTTTCAAGATTTACTTCTTATATAGCTTGGGTAGTTTCAGATGCAATAATGTCTTCTCTTAACACATTCAAAGATTTGATAAGCTCAGCTTTCTCCTTTTCTCCCGCTCGTAAAGATTCTTCGATGTTTTTCAGCTCTGCAACAATAACTTGTGCCTGCTCTATACTGTAAGGTGTGGTTAAACCACTCAACTTTTCTTGAACTCTGTGAAAACAAAAAATATTAAAAGTAAACTTAAAAAGGAAGACATTACATACCTATGTAATGTATTAGAGAGATAAAAAAAAAAAAGGGAGGAAGGGTAAAAAACAAACAAACATAATGATAACTGCGATAGTAATATATCAGCAATAATGTACACAAATCAACTCACTGTGCCAATGTCTGCATGCCTAGCCTCAGTGTTTGCAACCTCATGCTTTATCTGATGAAGTTCCCTTTTTAGACGACTAACACGACTCCTGGCCAGAGCTACGTCTGCCTTGAGCAAATCTGTATCATAACGTCCAGCACCACTGCCACTCGAACTTACTGTAATAACACATGACAAAAAATTAATAAGATTAATATTATAAAATGAAAATGACCTCTTTAAATTGTAATCAAACAAAAAATGATCTCCTCTTATTACTGTACAACTTCAAATAAAACTTGTCCAGATATCAATAAGGTCACTTTACGCTTACATAAAGACTTGAACATGATTCTAATAAACCTTTGTTCACAATAAATGAAAAAGTCATAAATGGTTCAAAATGGCAAATCAATACAATTACTACTACAGTAGTAAATGTGAAACAAGAAACTTGTGTCTTACTGAGGATCTTGAGCTAAAAAGGTTGGTAAGAGTAGTGTTGAGATGATGATACTCGTCTTGCGCTAATGCCAGGCGCTGAGCCTTGACCTGCATAATGTCCTGTTTGGCACTCAGGTCGTTCTGAGCTGAACACAGATACTCGGAGAGCATAGCCTCCTGAACTTGCCGCCATGCTAATCTGGGGTCCTCAATTTGGTTTTGCTCTGAGGAAAAAAAAAAAAAAATGGAAAATTAAAAATCTGCTACAACAAATACATGAATGCCTATCTAGAGATAAATGTCCTATCTTATACAGGAAATGGAAAAAAAAAATACAGTGGACCCCCCGTTATTTGCAGGGGATGCATACCAGACCAACCAAAACCCGCGAATAGGTGGAACCCCTATAAAAATGCTTAAACCAGGCTTTTTTTTATTTTGTTAGTTAAAACTTGAGAAAATCCAGCTAAAAATTATTATACCTGTTTTTTTTTTTATTAGTTCTATCACAAAAATTCTATCACAAAAAGTGCATTTTATGATGAAATTGATAGAAAAAAAAAACATGAATTTGTGGATATTTCTCATAGAAAAATACTGCGAATAGGTGAATTTAACCACAAATAATGGGGGATATGTTCCAGAGGAGAAATCTGCAAATGTGTTGAGTCCACGAACCCAAAGAACGCAAATACGGAGGGCCCAATGTATTAGGCAGCACCTCCTGCTAAATGGTATATAGTATACTGTGTAAACTGAATCTAAGCTATGCCACATTCAGTATACAGTGTAAACTGAATCTAAGCTATGCCACATTCACAGGGCTAATTCAGAACCTAATTACATAGCTTCAACTGCAACATTGTCACTTACATTTCTTTTAATAACAATATGACCAAGATTCTATAACTCCTAAACATTTCTATATTACCATTTTACAGTCAGAAGTTTCAGTCCTGAAGCTAAAATAAGATGATGTGATGGCGGTCAGAGACCCGTACTATGAACCCATATTTCATACAAGGTTTGCTAGATAACCAAATAAAAGGTGAATAGAACAGAATATAGAATTTTGGCCAAAGGCCAAGTGCTGGAACCTGTGAGGTTATTCAGCGCTTAAATGGAAACTGACAGTAAAAAGATAAAAAGGTTTGAAAGGTGTAACAGGAGATGAAAGGGGTTGCAGCTTGGGGGCCAAAGGAACACTGCAAAGAACTTCAAGTAATGCTTACGGTGCACCAAAGGAGGTGCACTGACAGCATACCCCCCTGGGCTGCATTTTACACTAGTCTATGCAAGATAACCAAATAAAGGGGTGAATGACCTCAACAACGGAAAGAGAAATAGCACTGTTTCAGAGAACCACTCAACTTCTTCATCTTTTGATCTGGAGAAGTCAAGTGTTGCTTTAACTAGCTTACATTTGGCATGTCTGACATTTGATAGGGTAGTGAGGAGACCTGGTCCTTCAGTTCTTATTAGTAACATTATCTGTTAATTAACAATGATATAGCTGCTAGCTTTGATACATGGCACAGATCAGTGAATGGTGTAGTTAGTGTGACATGAAGCTAAATTCAGACAAAACCAATATTTTTCTTATATATATTTTCAACATTCATTGTGTTGTTAAACTGCTTAATGGATGATTTAATGTCTGGCTGTAACTTGAGCTACCTTTAACATAAAAGCTTTTGCAGCATTAAAAGAATTTCCATGTACATAAATGTGTTCTACTACTTACAGCAAAGATGGTAATAATATCACAGGATTCAATTTTTTGTCATATTGTTGGTGGACAGTCCATCCCATTTGAACAGCATCATCATCCATGGAACATCTTCTAGACAATTATCATGTGTTTATTTTGAGTGCCTCACTCACTTTTAGTAAGTTTCTGGAGTTAGTGCAAGTGAGTCATTTTGCAGTGCCAACATCCCTATTCTGTTCAGGTGCTAAATTACACTGATGGGCAACAGAGGCTTTATTCCTTTACAGTAAAGCTTTGGAACAGTCTTTGGGCAGAGGCAGATGTTGGTGTTTGTTAGTTAAAACATGGGTGTGATGCTACCTTCAAGAGCCAAGCCTCCAAGCCCTAATTTTTTAAATTTTTGATTCAACTGAATTTTATTACGTTTCTCTCCCTTTGCAGCTGTCCCCAGTACTATTTGTGGGGGATGCATACCAGACACCCAGCAAATAGTTGGAACACCTATAAAAATATACTTAAAATGTCCTATTTTGTTAGTTAAAACACAAGAAAAAACCCAAAAATTTGATTACCTGTTTTTTTTTAAGTTTTATCATAAAAGTGCATTTTATGATAAAATTGATACAAAAAAAACCAGAATTTATGGATATTTCTCTTAGAAAAATACTGCAAATAGGCAAATTTCCTGCAAATAAGGGGGGGGGGATATGTTCCAGAGAGAAATCTGTGAATGTGTGATTCCGCGAATCCGGAGAATGAGAATACAGGGGGCCCACTGTACATTGTTTTCCATCACATTATATTCTATTGAGGTCTCTAATAAAAAGACTTTGCATTGCCCCATTATTTGTACATTGTAGATAAATGATTTCACTTTATTTAAATATAATCTGGAATTCCCTATTTGTGAACAAATTCTCTAAATCATTAACAATTTTGGTTCAGAAAGTTAATATTATTATAATAAAAACTGCATATGAAGCCAACCATTCAAGTCCCATCATTATTTAAACAGACAGTATGCCGGCTTAGGATTACACAAATACTCTATGTATAAAAAATCCATTTAATGCAATTACAAATGATATGAATAACTTACTATTAATGTGATCAATGTAGTAAACACCAATTTGTGGATCGTAGCATTCCTCCCACCCATAAGGAAGTTCATGGCCGACGCAATCGGCGAATGTCGGGCCTTGGTATAACTGAAAGGAAACATTTAAATGTGTAAGTAATAATTTTCACAATCTGTCCTAGTCATTAACCACATCCAAATTATCTTGACAAAGCCATTACCAAAACGCACACAATGATCAACCAGTGAATTAGGAAATAGATCAACCAAGCAAAACGAGTCAATCAAACTTCAACTTATCATCTTATGCCATGAATAACTCTGTAATCAAAATTGTCCATTAGAATAGCTTCTGTATCCCTAAGGGTACAACAAATGATATGATTACGAAGGTCAGGAAGGCAATTACTCAAATTACTGTGCAGTGCAGTGCTATACAGTACAATAGTACAGTTCTCTTCTCTCAACAATGGATGGTACCAATTAGGCATGCATCACTGCACAATAACATTGCAATATTCTGCATGTATTCACAGCAACTCCATCCATCATGCTTACAGCATCTTCACTCAGCAATACAGCACTCACTCAATTACAGCAACCTCCTTTCAACTTAAACCTGAACATCTTTTTCACCCAAGAAGAGTATTCAATAGTCTTTACCTAACCAATCAAATATAAAAATAAAAACAATTCCAAAAAGATCCTTGGCTATGAACACAAGGGTATTAAGAATTTAGAAATGTCATACAAAATGAATAAGCAAATAAATATTCAACGGGAAATAAAACGTGTTAAGATGCAACATGCACTGGGCAGGCAAACTTGAGCTGTCATTTATTTTTAAACCATTCTCTTCATGTTCACTAACATTAAAAAACTGATAGTGGTTAACCTGATAAGGACAATTCTGTAATAAATATCTAAGCATCTTTACTGCAACTGCAAAACAACTTCCACTTACAATAAAAACAAAATGTTATTGTTATAATACAATTAAGTTTGTTCATACTTACCTGGCAGATATATATATAGCTGTATTTCTGACGTCCGACAGAATTTCAAAATTCGCGGCACACGTAGTGGGGCGGTCAGGTGGTAGTACCCATTCCCGCCGCTGGGCGGCGGATATCAGGAACCATTCCCATTTTCTATTCATATTTATTCATGGCCCTTGTCTCCTGAGGGGAGGAGGGTGGGCACTCTAAGTATATATATCTGCCAGGTAAGTATGAACAAACTTAATTGTATTATAACAATAACATTTTGTTCATGAAACTTACCTGACAGATATATATATAGCTGAATCACACCTTCGGATGGTGGGTAGAGAGAGCTAGGATATTTTTTAGGAAATTTAAATTAAAATAAAAGATTAACGTATTGGTTCCTTACCTGATAGCAAAAGTAGACTAATGTGATTACTGTCACCTAAAGCCTGCTTATGCTTTATCAGAGTTGCCAGCAGGTTTTTGACCTGTAGTGCTGGTGCTCTCTGGATGCTCTGTCAACGGGGACGTGACCACAATGCGACAAGACCATCTAGGCAAACATATGGCAGTAACACAGCAACCCGACCACCACCTGACCAACTAACGCAAAAAACCTGATATTAACACTATGGAATGGGAGATTTTCACAGAAGATCTCACCATCAAACCAACACAATAAACTAACCTAACTAAGCTAAGGGATAGGGAGAGAGCTACCTTCAGCCCCCAAAACTGTGTCTGCCGAAATGTAAGGTCCCAAAGAACTACAGTTCTCGTAAACTCGTTCTCACATCCCGGAGGTAATGTGAGGCGAATACGGAATTGCTCCTCCAGAAGGTGCTATCAAGAATATCTCTGATAGACATGTTCCTTTGGAAGGCAAGAGAGGTAGCTACGGCTCTGACCTCGTGAGCTTTCACTTTCAAAGAGGCTCATATCAGTCTTCTGGCAAGATGAATGAGCCTCTTTAATGACGTCCCTCAAGAAGAAAGCAACAGCATTCTTCGACAACGGCAAATCCGGTCTTCACCGAGCACCAGAGATTACCTGAGGGACCTCTTATCTCTCTAGTCCTATTCACATAGAACTTGAGAAGCCCTGACAGGGCAGGGCAGGGCTCTCTCTGGTTCTTGACCCACGAGACTCGATATTCCTTTGATTTCAAAGCTCTTTGGCCAAGGATTAGACGGGTTCTCGTTCTTAGCCAAGAAAGAAAGGGTTCAACGAGCAGACAGCGCTGTCTCCCTTGAAACCCACTAGGCTACTGAACGCTTGGATTTCACTAACTCTCTTCGCCGTCGCCAGAGAAGCTAGGAAAAGCGTTTTCCTCGTTAAGTCCCTTAGAGAAGCTTCATGGAGAGGCTCAAAGGGACTTAGCATCAGATGTTTCAACACCACATCTAAATTCCATGAGGGCGGTCTTGCTTGTGAATTTTGGTGGTTTCAAACGACCTTAAGAGATCGTGCAGATCCTTATTGTCGGAGTGGTCCATTTCCTCTGTGGCGAAAAACGGCAGACAACATACTCCTATAACCCTTATTGTAGGAACTGCCAATTTTTGCACATTTCTTAGATAGAGTAAGAAATCTGCTATCTGATTCACAGAGGTCGTGGAAGAGGAAATTCCTTCCTTCTTGCACCATGCCCTGAAGGAGGACCACTTAGATTGGTAGACAGCTCTTGAAGAGGCTCTTCGAGCATTAGCGATTGCTCTCGCAGCTGCCTTTGAAAAGCCTCTCGCTCTGGCCAGCTTTTCGATAGTCCTGAACGCAGTCAGGGCCGCCAGAGCGGAGAGGTTTTGGTGAAAACCCATTTTGAAAGAAGGAGGCTTGTCTGAGTAGATTCTCCTCCTCCAGGGCAAATCGTTCTTGGGAAGTCCACAAGGAACGTCATGACCTCTGTGAACCACTCTCTTGCTGGCCACATTGGGGCAATCAGAGTCAACCTTGTCCCTTCTGACGCTGCGAACTTTCTCATTACGTCCCCCATGATCTTGAATGGGGGACAGGCGTAAAGATCCAGGTCTGTCCAGTTCCAGAGCAACGCGTCCACTGCAATTGCCCCTGGGTCCATAACCGGGAGCAATACAGAGGAAGCCTCTTCGTCCTTGATGTAGCGAACAGGTCTACTAGAGGACGTCCCCCACAATTTCCATAACTTTTGACAGACTTCCTGGTGCAAGGTCCATTCTGTTGATAGAATCTGATTCCGCGGCTGAGAAGGTCCGACCCTGACATTCTGAACCCCTGCGAACGAATCTTGTCAGGATCTTAATGCGCCTTGCGTCTGCCCATGAGCAGAACTTCCTTCGGCCAGGAGAAAAAGGGATCTGGAGCGAGTCCCTCCCTGATTCTTTAGATACGCAAGGGCTGTGGTACTGTCCGAGTTGACTTGAACAACCTTGCTTGACAGTTTTTTCTTCGAAGAACTGCAGCGACAGGAATATCGCTGCCAAGTTCCTTTACATTGATGTGCCAGGCTACCTGTTCCCCTCTCCAGGAGCCTGACACTTCCTTCCTCACCTATGTTGGCTTCCCCAACCGGAAATGAAGCGTCTGAGAACAACACCTAGGTCGGGGCTCAGAAGATTTAAGGAGAGGCCCTCTCGTAACTTCTGAGGGTCGCCGCCACATCTTAAGTGTACTCTTACTTCGTTGGAGATCCTTAGGATCGCATTCAGGTCCCCTTTCGACGTCCATTCTTCCGCAAGGAAGAATTGAAGAGGCCTGAGGTGCAGTCTTCCCAGCGAGACAAACTTTTCTAGTGAGGAAGGAAATGGTGCCAGCAGACTCATCCACTCCCTCACCGAACAAGCTTCTCTCTCTAGGAAGGCTGCGACTTTCTCTAACCCCAGTCGCTGACGTTCCTGGGATGGAAACGCCCGAAAACAGCCACTGAATCCATCTGAATCCCCAGATACACGATGGACTGTGTCGGGGTCAGATGCGACTTTTCGGTGTTGACCAACAGACCCAGAGACTGCTAGGGCTAGCGTAAACTGAAGGTCCTTCAGACACTTCTGCCTCGACGACGCTCTGATCAGCCAATCGTCGAGGTAGAGGGATATCCTGATTCCTGACGAATGGAGCCACTTCGCTACATTCCTCATAATCATTGTGAAAACCATTGGGGCCGTGCTGAGACCGAAACAAAGGGCTCTGAACTGCCAAACCCTGTTGTCCAAGACGAATCTCAGGTACTTCCTTGAAAGAGGGTGGACTGGGACGTGGAAGTATGCGTCCTGCAGGTCTAGAGACACCATCCAGTCGGCCAGGTCTCAATGCTCCCAGCACCGACTGAGGCGTCCTCCATTCTGAACTTTATCTTTTCACAAAAAGATTTAGCCTGCTCACATCCAGGACCGGGCGCCAACCTGACGACTGCTTCGGCACTAGGAAAATCCTGTTGTAGAAGCCCGTGACTCTAGGTCCAAGACTTGTTCCACCGCTCTTTTTTCGACCATCTGGTCTAAGAGATCGAAAAGAACACTTTTCTTCTCTCCCTGATAGGATGGAGAGAGGTCTCTGGGAGTTGAAGTCAAAGGAGGAGGATGAAGAAAGGGGATCTTGTACCCCCGTTCTACTATCTTGAGGGTCCAAGGATCCGCTCCTCTCTGCCTCCAAGACTCCGCAAAGAATTCCAGTCTGCGGCCCCGACTGGTGTCTGAAGGACGAGATCTTCATTTGCTGTTTTTCGGTTTGAATGAAGCTCTTCCTCTCGAAAACCCTCTCCCTTCGAGGAGCTGCTCTCGAGGGGGGGTGCCCGCGAAAGGGTTTGACTTTCTTCGGGGGTTTGCTGAATGTTGAAGTGGAAGGAACCGCTGGACGTCTTGAAGACTGAACCAAGAGGTCCTGGGTCGCCTTTTCTTGCAAACTCTGTGCAAGATCCTTTACCATAGCCTCGGGGGAAGAGATGGTCCGAAAGATAGGCGCAAAGAGCAATTCCGCTTTCTGAGGCGGGAGATACCGACTTAGCAGTAAAATTGCACAGCAGTGCTCTTTTCTTCAGGAAGGCAGTTCCAAATTCGAAACTAGCTCCTCCGAACCATCCCTGACGGCCTTGTCCATACATGACAACACGCTGGACAGCTCCCCCAGACTGAGAGAATCAGGACTTCTAGACTGAAGGTCCAAAACTCCCAGACACCAGTCTAGGAAATTAACACATTAAGGGTACGAAGAAAGTCCCTTCAAGTGGTGGTCAGTCTCAACCGGAGTCCAGGTCACCTTAGCAGACGCTAAGAGAGACCTCCTCTGGGCGTCCACTAAACTGGAGAAGTCACCCGCCAAACGCGGACGAAGGGACCTTTATCCCCACAATTCCTCCTTGGTCTCATACCAAACAAACTCCTCCTTTCCCGGCGAGTCTAGAGGGTGGATGGGCGAAAGTGGTCTTGCCCTGATCCTTCTTCTGGACATAAAGTCTTGAAGTTTCTTAAACGCCCTCTTGGTCGACAGCGACGTCTTCATTTCGACGAATTCAGGGGTCTTTACGGTCTTGGAAGACGAAAGTTTGTGGGAGGGAGGAGACCTAGGGGCTGTCGGCTGGAACTTGTCCCCGAATGCTGAACGTAACAGCCTAACAAGAAACCCTTGTAGTCCGAGACAGCTGAAGCTACCGGCTGTTTCTTCCCTTCTCCTTACGGAACTCCCTGGACTACTAAGTTCCCCTTCCTCCCTAAGAGGAACTGGAGAACGCCTATCAGGAGAGGGAGTACGTCCGTAGGCTCAATCCTGATAAAGACTTCCGTTGGTTGGAAGTATCCGCTACAGGTACGGAAGCGGCCGTACGTTGATCTTTAGAGGCACGGACATCTTCCGAAAAGAGAGCGTCCTTAGAAAGCCACGTGAACTGTCTTAACAGAAGCTCCCCTACGAAAGGAAGCGCGAGCTTCCTGACGAGCGGCGCCAAAAGCGTCCTGCTTAGACAAGCGAGCGTCCTGCTTTGCAGTCTCAAAAGCGTCCTGCTTCGCTCGAAAAGCGTCCTGCTTCACACGGCGAGCGTCCTGCGGAGCGTCCTCAAAAGCGTCCTGTCTAAAACCAGAAGCGTCCTGCTTCGCGCACCCGAGCGTCCTTTGCCGGAAAAGCTTCCTTTAGATCTTGAAGAGAGCTCAAAGCGTCCTGTCTAGAACGCCGAGCGTCCTGCCGAGCGTCCTCAACCGCTACTTGCCGAGAGCGTAAAGCGTCCTGCTTTCGAACGCCGAGCGTCCTGACGAGCGTCTTCTCCTGAGAGAGTAAAAGGTCTGCTAGGAGAACGAGAACGTTGACGATCCGGAGGCGGAGAGAGAGACGAGCGAGCTGAGAGAGAATGAGGCCGCTTCGTCCTCTTGACGGGCAGCCGAACGTCCTTCCTACGCTTAGGCTCGACCTGCTGCTGGGCAAGTCCTCTGAGCCATAAGCGACGTAATCTGGTCCTGAAAGGGACACAAGGATATCCTTGCGTAGGTGACGAAGGAGCAAAAGAAGGGGGGGCAGGACTGAGACTGCGAGAAAGGCGAGGGGCGAGGGGAGCGCTCCTTCCTTCTAGCAGGTACAGCTATCTGCCTCTCAGGTGAACACGCCTGTGCGTGGAAACGAAACGTCCTCATCGGAAGAAAGCCTTCCTCTCTTCTGAGGAGGAAAGGCGTCATAAGCGTCCTCTGACGAAAGAGAGACATAGGACGTGAAGCGTCCTCAAAGCGAAAAGTCCTTTTCAGACCGGGGACGCGAGTCTCTCCGAGCGCCCTCCATCCCGCCTTGCGGCGGGGAAGGACGCTTCGGAGGACGCAAAACAGCGGATCTTTTCAGGATACGCGCTCGTGCGCGCTCCTTGGCAGCCTGGGATTTAGCAACAAGGCCTGCCGAAGGGACGCCAGATCGGTGGGGAGCCCCGTAACCCTCTTGCGGCTTTCGACATACCCACACTCCCTGAGTCCTGGGAGTCCGATAGAGGTCTAGGCCTAGAGGCATTATGGGGCCGATCTGACGCCCCCTCCACAACACTAGGGGCACTAACACAAACTTTCACTGGGCCGGTTTCTAGGGCCAAAACTTTAGATTCGAGAGCACGAATAGACTCTAGAATCAGAGAAAGGGTGTTACCTTCTCCAGACACAGCACTGGGGCCCGAAGGCAACAAAACACGGATTAGGTTGGGCGAAATCTACTGGTGTTAGAGGAGGAGAAATGTTACTATCCTTACCTTTAGTAGAGCTGCCCCTTGTTGAGGAAGACCTCCTGACTCTATCGCGCTCCAATTTACGCCGATAGGTCTCATACATCCTCCATTTATCATCATCCAATTCCTAACTTTCTTTCAACCGATCATCAACCACCCAAACTTGCCCCCTGCAATCTATACAAACTGTGTGAGGATCAACTGAAGGTTTAAGAAGCCTCACCTTACATTCACTCCTCACACACACTCTGAAACTTCCCGAACTTGATCCAGACATACTGAATCCAGAAAGCCAATCCAAAATCAAAAACCAATCCACTATTACGCGTGCCAATCCAACAATCCAGAAGTCGATACCAAAAGTCAATCCAGATAATATTAAGCGAGATATGAAAAAATCCTAGACGGAGGTACTGTAAACAGATGTTTGCAGCACCGGCGACAGAAAAAATATGAATAGAAAATGGGAATGGTTCCTGATATCCGCCGCCCAGCGGCGGGAATGGGTACTACCACCTGACCGCCCCACTACGTGTGCCGCGAATTTTGAAATTCTGTCGACGTCAGAAATACAGCTATATATATATCTGTCAGGTAAGTTTCATGAACAAAATAGTGATTACATGTCTAAATGAAAGGGTAATAAGTATATATATGCACAGCTTAAAAATAAATCAAAATTTGCAGCAACACCGCCTTGTCAACCGATGCTATATTCCAGCACACATAACAAATACTGTAGTGAATTCGCTTCACCTTCCTAAACAATCCTTTATGCTCTCCATTAGTATTGTACATCATCACTTTAATTTCCAAGACCAAAACATAATTGAAACAAATAGAAGAAACATAACCAGAAATTCTTGTGGCTTTACAAGTACAGTACAGTAACCAACATAAACCACAGTCTTGACTGGGAAGGTCAAAATACTGTACAGTATGTATGTATAGTGAATGATGTGTTCACATGTAAAACTTGGTTAAACCATTGCTATTTATAGAATTAAAGCAGATTAAACAATTAAAATCACATGGGATATGGCAAATGATAAAAGGAATAACCAAGCAATGCCTCTGACCTGAGATATTAAGTGAACACTATGTTGATTATTAGTTCCTTGACCCCTATCACAGTATGCAGACTTGAATTAGATGTTCAATTAATGAACTTTATTTCCTATTCTTTACTACATGTGACTCTTCTTGTCCTTTTTTTTGTTCCACATAAGACCATTCAATTCTGTGGGAGATTCCTCATGAGTGGCCTTTGTGGCTTTGCTCCAAATGAATCTGATGACGTTAGGTGTAACTGCACAGTAATGCACAGCAGTCATAGCAGTTCAAGTCTGCCATGTAACTATATCAGTAATTACTGAATCAGATGCTATTGTGCATGTCTGGAATTCAGAATGTTGTAGGGGTCTAATTACCGTACTGTATATGACAATTCTACTGCTGCTTCAGGATACAGTGTACATCTGAGAGAAAGAAAATAAATATAATACCTTGAATGATTCATTAATCATGAATAAATTGTGTACATATCCAAATCATGTATCTGAAGATAGAAACTGAGATACAAAACAGAAACAGACAGGAGTTAGTACAGGAAGAAGATATTCAGACTTCAAACTTGGTAAATACAATTTACCCAAGCACACAACACCAATGAAAGATGAAAAACCAAACACAAACCTCCCATCCCAACAACAACAAATTCTTCTCTTGCATCCCAGCACACTCATTCAAAACAAAGAGGGAACAAAAGGCAGTCTTCTCCTGATCCCACTTTCCTCATACCTTGGCATATCATCAAATCTGTGGTGACCACTTCACTTAAGATGATTTGCCCGATCTCACCCTCAATCATGGTCAAGGCTAACCCAAGACATCCCCAACGACTGCCTATCATCCTTATTATCAACACCAAACTTCCATCTCAGATCAAGCTGACTTGATACTGCAATGCTCTTGCAATTTTTTTTGTTTTGTTACAGCAATGAAAACTTAACTAAAATTTAAAATATTGCTAATCTGCACAGTATACAGTATAAACATCATTACCATCATGAAATACAACTGAATTACCAAACACCACTTCAGAATGCTTTTCATTCCGCTTCAGAATGCCTTTCTCATTCCACTGCAGTCTTTTTTGTCATTTAAGTAGAATGAATAACAATGGTGATGATTCTTTCACCTCAAAAAATGTTAACCCTTTCAGCACAGCCTAGCGTTGGTTACAACAATTAGCCCGCAATAGTTTTTTTCAAAGCCACGATGTATCATTTGGTCCTTTGACCCTTGCAAAAATGATACTGTGTTCATCCTTCAACCATAATTCTGAACTGATATTGTTACAGTGCTCATTTTGGTATATTAAAGTCAAAGGACTACATAGGTTCTACATTGAATACAAGAGTCTGCCAACCTACAGAATAGTTTATAAGATCTGTGGACAATATTAGTATAAAAATTTTCTATAGATTTGTTTGGTTTATAGGTATTTTTACGTTACACGGAACCAATGGTATCAGCAATGGGACCTACGACTTTACGTGACTTCCGAACCATGTCGAGAATGAACATCTACCACCAGAAATACACTTCTCTGACGCCTATACTGGAATGTGACTTTCTTGACTTATTTACTATGATTTCACAGCTTTTATAATGAATTACAATTGTACCGCAGTATTCCCAAAAGAAAATCTTTACTGGCTAAACAAACTGACAAAATCTTTTAACTTTTCACTGCTTTTCTTAATCTCCAGGGGTGTTCTGAGCATTGGATCACAGAAGCATTTAATTTTCATTCAAAATAAATTACAAGAAATGAAAAAATGCCTCCATACTACACCTTGATAAGATCTTTATACATAGCGCTTTCTTTAATACATCACACTGTAAAAAATAAACCTACCGTAAATTAACTTAACAATACTGAATATTTACTCCCCATAAAAATATTTCTGAATGCCTGTATTACATCCTTATTTGTATTTCTAGTTTTTCACAATTTATTTACGTGATTTTGAAAGACAATATACTAGTAGTTCAAAATTCTGGGTTTAACTTTTCAGTTTACCTTACTGCAATTTCTGCTACGAAACTAATTCAAAATCTCTCAGCACTGTGACAATAACAAATCATTAAAAATGAAAAGGTTCAAGTAACTTTCATTAAGACCTATACCTCAATACAGTATAATAAATTTTAACTATACTCTAGCTACGAAAGGTGAGACTTTCCTACAATTAGCGGCGTTGACACGTCTCCCATCTTGCCAAAGGAGGCATTTAATCCTAATCCAAAAAGGTACAATTTCAGGATTAACCTCCTCGTGGTTAAGGTTAATCCTGAGAGTGGACATATACAGGCGTATTGTCCAGCTATTTGCTTTTATTCACAAGTGGTTTCGTGTATAAGTAATATATCATCCCATGTATATGTATGCTTACGTTTAACACATATATAAAAGGTATATACTATATGTATACTATATATACACATGCATGCAAAATTTAATTGGGTTTTATTTTATATATTATAACCCTAATTAAAATTTTCATTGAGCAACTCGAAAAATGTACAAGTCCAATTATAAATATAATGTTTTGATCTCTTGTGTTTTGCTTTTGTACTGACGAATGGAGGGAGGTCCGACAATCCTCTTATTACTGTGACCATTGCGGTCACTTCCCTTAATCATCCATACACGAGGAAATGG
>NC_087215.1:17464891-17492391 GCF_015104395.2 Macrobrachium nipponense | reverse complement strand
CTTTTGCGACCTTGGTTCACGTGCCCGCGCTATCATGGCCTTATCTCTGGCTGTACGCTCCATTTCACCCCAAAAGCCCTGAACTAAACATTTGTACATACTCCATCACAAATCCCCTCAGTTGTCTTGACACAAGGAGATATACCTCATCCATTGCCTGTTACATCATCTCAACCTCAACGTATACTATTATTTTTTTTTCAGTCTTCTGTCCTGAACGCCCTTCCTTTCACTTCTGTTTCACTGAGAGCTAGAACATTCTCTCTCTCTCTCTCTCTCTCTCTCTCTCTCTCTCTCTCTCTCTCTCTCTCTCTCTCTCTCTCTCTCTTTCTTGTGAAAAATCCACGCTCGCCAGAAAAGATACCCCCAGTCTTATGCAATTGTTTTATGCTTGTATTGTTAACAAACTCTCGTAAGTAAATATGCGTTTGCAAATATGTTGCATGCCACGTCATTTTGCTTAGATGTTGTCTCGTCCTTAACCACTGTTACCAAGTGACGTTGATGTAAATGAAGCCTTCATTTTTATTCAGCGTTTTTTAAAAATTACGTAAGATTTTCTGTGCGATTTCTACTTGAAATGGTTGTTGTTCCCTAACCATTATTTCTCACTTTGATTCGTTATTAGCAGAAAGTCTGTGGTGATTCAAATGAGGTCGGAGGGAAGTTGCGATAGTACGAAGTTTCGTTTGTTACGTAACGAAGTTTTTCCTCTTCGGTGACTGACCTTGTGCTTCTTTCCTATTGCTCTCTCTCTCTCTCTCTCTCTCTCTCTCTCTCTCTCTCTCTCTCTCTCTCTCTCTCTCTCTTTCAGAGAGAGAGAGAGAGAGAGCCTCCCTCCTCTCTTATCCTCGGGAATCCTCTCATTCTCGTCGCAAACGGAAGCAGTAATAGTAATTAATCCGTTCTGGGAAGACAGTTGATCATTATCTCAGCGTAACCTTGGGAAATGTCTTCCTGATGAGACGTAGTACTATTGTCTTTGCTCCTTCTTAATCCAAGACGGAAATTAGGCAGGTGGTAGGGGCTTGTTTACGACGCTTGGATGTTTCCACATGTAGCCCCTTATAGAGTATCCCTTTATACAGTGGTTCTTAACTTTTTTTTTTTTTTGAAGAATGCACCCCTTCCAAAATTCAGCAATCAGTTCTCGCATCTCTTGAATTGCTGAAAAAAAACTAAAAAACTAAAATATATGTACTCGAGTCTGTTGCAACGTTGCCACTTCGTTAGGAAATTAGTTGTTGGTTTATTTACAGCTCAGAGCACTGCTGTAGCCAATAATAATAATAATAACAATAATAATAATAATAATATAATAATAATAATAATAATAATTTCAGGTCCACAATAATAAAGCATGTGAGTTTATAGGTCTTTAATGGATATTAATAGCTTTCGAACCTTGTTCTAGGTTCATCATTTTCGACACGGAAAATTGTGCCTAATAATAATAATAATAATAATAATAATAATAAGTACATAGTAAGAAAAGTGATGGACTCCTAATGAGGCAGGATGCAACCCGGAGCCTCACACTTTAAATACTTGGAGGACTGTAATAGACAAATAATAATAATAATAATAATATATGAAGGTAGGAGACCCTCTCTTAAACATGTTTTGTTAAAGATGATGGCAGCATCAGTGGAATTGATTTTATATATGGTCTTTTCAATTCTTCTTATTATTCTCTTCTCATCAGGGCTGATATTTGCTAATAGCTGGCCGATGTTCATATCTTGGTTAAAGAAATGTTTTCTAAAAATACTAATTTATTGTTATGATAACAAAAGGGATTAACAAATCTTAGTAATGGAATTCCAACGTTTCCAACCGTATCATCGGTTCATTTTCAAGGAAAGGTGAGCGTGAACTGATTGGAATGGGGTCGTTCGGCGGTATTTATTGTGTCCCAGGTGCTCTGTCTGATGGGCGCTGCGTTTTCATTGGCTGAACAGAGGATTTAAGTCCCTGAGTCAAGCCGTCTTGCAGAGGTGGAAGCTCGCACTGCTCTTCGCGTGCGGACGCTGGAGACTGGGAGCATAGTATTGGGCAGGGCACCTGATTGGTCCGTTCGATCGGCTCTATGGTGCCGGCGGGCAGCGCCCTACGTGCCACCGTCGGGAGGAGTGAAGTCTCTTGAGTGGTGTTAAGGCTGGGTCCTAATATTGGTATTATCGATAAGGCAGCAGACCACCGTCGCCTCCGCCTCTTAGAGGCCCTACACATCGGGAAGGAGAGACCCAGCCTTAACACCACTCAAGAGACTTCACTCCTCCCGCGGTGGCACGTAGGGTCGCTGCCCGCCGGCACCATAGAGCCGATCGAACGGACCAATCAGGTGCCCCTGCCCAAGTACTATGCTCCCAGTCTCCAGCGTCCGCACGCGAAGAGCAGTGCGAGCTTCCACCTCTGCAAGACGGCTTGACTCAGGGACTTAATCCTCTGTTCAGCCAATGAAAACGCGCGCCCATCAAGACAGAGCACCTGGGACACAATAAATACCGCCGAACGACCCCATTCCAATCGAGGTTACGTATTTTCGTGCACAGGCGCGTTACGTAAACTCTCGTCATTTTCAACCTATAATTTTTGAAAGTATGGCCTCTAAGAGACCCCTTTCGCCCGGTACTCCCAGGGAGGACCCGCCCTTGGAGGAGGAGCAAGGCTTCGCCACCGTAAGAAAGAAGAAGAAGAAGAAACAGAAGAAGATTTTACCGATTTCGACAGACAAACAACCAGCTCCCTACGACATCGGCACCGAATACGGCGAGTTTTACGGAATTTCCGGCACTTCCCAAGTTCAAAGCTGTTGTTATCGAGGGCCAGACTTCATATGCTGCAGTCAGGGCCTCGAGAAAAAATATCCAGAAGCCAACCTCATAGCCAGACCGAATTTAAGGGGAGAATTCATAATTACTCCCAAGGACCAAAAGCTGCCGAACTATCTGAGGAAAGACAACCTGTGCCACCTTCTTGATCCTGCTTCAAAAATAAGCAAGGGGATGATATGCAAAGTCCCCAAATACATAACTATCGAAAGAGTCCTCGAGGTTCCCAACATCATGGAAGCCAAGAGATGTACTGCAAAAGATGGACAGGAAACTCTGAAGATAGCAGCGACCTTCAAGGGCCAAATTCCAGCCAGGGTCAGCCTTGGGTATTCTTGGCACTTACGAGACGAAGCCTTCGTACCAGAGCCTCTGAGATGCTTCAAGTGTCAGAGGTATGGACACCACAAGAGCGAATGCAAATCAGAAACACATCTGTGGAGTTGTGCAGTGCGAAAACACGAGACAGAAGTGTTGCTTGAAAAAAATACAAGGAAAAGGGCCACACAGTTGTCCCCGATGCCCTAACTGCAGCCATGCAACATCCATGCTTGGTTTAAGGGATGCCCAGTCAGACTGCAGAGGATTTGGAAGGCGAAGGGCATCCCTCCTCCACCTGCAAGACCTCGACAACCATCACCGACCAGGAAACCTCCAGCAACCCAGGTTCGATCCTAGAACGAACCTACTCCTGTACCACAAACCACCCAACCTTCCTCCCAACTCCTCGATCCCGGCACTACATCCCCACCCCCACCCCCTCATCCTCTCCGTATCGCCAAACTCCCGCCCCTCTACCTCCTCCCCTACTCCCCCAACCCCCAACCCCCTCAGGTTACCCCCCAACCCCTGCATCGCCGAAGACGTCGATTCCTGCTCGTGCCGAAGCAGGAACCCAGACAGAATACGCAGTTGAAGAAGAATGCAGACCGAGACACCGACTGTAGCTCCTGTTTGTATAAAGAAGCAGGAACACAAACTGAGGAGTTTGTAGCTAAGCAAAACAGCGAACTCAGACCTGCAAACAAGAATACAGAACTTCAAGCGTCGGAAAACGAATACTTCCTCGTAGGAGAATATCAAATCAGAAAGTTTTCCTGCTGACCTACGAGGAGTTTGAGGCTTTTTTAAATAGATCCATCTTTAACAACGACAGTGGCAGTGGTCATCAGCTGTTCTCTGAGCTCGTCCACGCTCTGTTGGACCTAGAGATCAGTCTCCCAGATGACCTCCTGTTAGAAGATTTCAGATACAGATCTCAAACATAAAGATCGCAGCTACATGAAAAGTGCTGTTTATAGCATTAACTGCTTTTTCTTTTACTAAACAATCCTCCTTTCCCCTCCCCTTCCGTTTTTCGGCCCGCCTCACGTCTAACGACCGAATATTTCAAACTGTCACTCTAACTACCGCTTAAGCTGTCGCTTATTTTTGTTATCCTGTTTCTAAAACTGATAATATTTCGTTTTTCCTTCGTCGTTCCCTATTGCTAAACGATCGACGCTCTCTGCTTTTTTTTTTCTCGTAAAGTGAAATATGGTACTTGAACTCCATAGAGTTTGTTTTTTCGCTTTTTTTTTTTCCGTTTTTTCTACGACTATAAATTTTTCGATTTCATTACTGGCTTTTTATCTCTGACTCGCAGGACTCGCTACTATCGATCTTTATCTTCTACTAATGGTACCTTAGGGTTTAAAGGGGTTTGTAACCTTGCCTATTCACTTTTCCTTTCACTTTTGAATCCATACCATTCCACCTGCACATTCCATAGAAATCATAAATAAAAAGATCGCCTCATATCCTTAAATCACCAATGCACCTAAAAATAATTCAAATGACCTACGGGCTGCTACATTAGCTAAAGCCCGTGCTGGCATAAAGCCAGCTTAATACTCCAACAACAACAACCCATTCCAATCAGTTCACGCTCACCTTTCCTTGAAAATGAACCGATGATACGGTTGGAAACGTTGGAATTCCATTACTAAGATTTGTTAATCACTTTTGTTATCATAACAATAAATTAGTATTTTTAGAAAACATTTCTTTAACCAAGATATGAACATCGGCCAGCTATTAGCAAATATCAGCCCTGATGAGAAGAGAATAATAAGAAGAATTGAAAAGACCATATATAAAATCAATTCCACTGATGCTGACCATCATCTTAACAAAATAATAAAATAATAATAATAATAATTATTATTATTATTATTATTATTATTATTATTATTATTATAGAAATACTACTATTGTTGTTATTATTATTTTATTTTTATCTTATTTTTATTTTGTTTTTTGCAGTTAGAAAATAACATGCGGATATTAAACATATTTTGCTTTAATTATTCATAGACATCCCCCCACCCCTTGAACCGGCTTCGGACCCCAAAGGGGTGCGAGAACCCCTGGTCAAGAACCTCTGTCCTAATACGTGTCGCAATTTTCAGTAAGGCGAAGAATGTCAGAAACGGTTACGGCTAACCTGGCATTCATTCGTGGTCACCTGTCCAAGAACTGACCAAGCTCAATGCTGGTGGTGTAACCACTTGCCGCTTGTGCTCGTTTTGTTTGTGCACATTTGCATAATTATTAAGGTGTGGCTATGCATATTATTATTATTATTATTATTATTATTATTATTATTATTATTCTTTTTGTTACTGGTTTTTCTGTGCGTTCATTTTGAGTATTATTGATCCTTTGTTATTTATTTTAGTAATAAATAATAATAATAATAATAATAGCACCCATTCGTATGGGGAATGTGTAATATTAATAAACTCTCGTGTCGTAAGAATTGCAATTTATTCTTAATGATATATCAATTCTCTCTCTCTCTCTCTCTCTCTCTCTCTCTCTCTCTCTCTCTCTCTCTCTCTCTCTCTCTCTCTCTCTCTCTCTCGTTTGAATTTGTCTGATGCACGATTTTATAAATCTCGTCTCCCCTCTTGTTTTTCACGCTTCCAAGATCCCTTTGTTTATTATTGTTGGTTTTTTATTGTTATTATTTTTTTTTTGTCACATGCAACATATTAGAATTTAGGCATGCTACTGACATTTCCTAGTTGTTGTTGTTTTTTTTTTTTTTTTTTTTTTTTTTTTTTTTTTTTTTTTTTTTTTTTTTTTTTTTTTTTTTTTTTTCTTGGAATTCATGAGAGAGAGAGAGACAGTTTGTTTGTGTGCTTTGGCAAGAATGTTGATAATTTTAATAGCGAAGGAATGCCTTGACGCTCTCTGGAGCAGAATTAATACCACATTCCCCCCGTAGGGGGGTAGTGCCGTCTGTGGACCTCATGCAGTGCACTATAGGCATTACTTAAGGTTCTTTGCAGCGTGCCTTCGGTCCCTAGCTGGAACCACTTTCGTTCCTTTTTCTGTACCTCCTTTCATATTCTCTTTCTTCATCGTATTTTCCACCCTCTCCTAACACTTGATTCATAGTGCAACTGCGACGTTTTCCTCCTGTTATACCTTTCAAACCATTTACTGTCAATTTCCATTTCATCGCTAATTGACCTCATAGGTCCCAGCGCTTGGCCTTTGGCCTAAATTCTATATTCAACTCAGTTCAATACCACATGCATCATCGCGGATTTTTTTTTTTTAACTCCGTTTGCCGCTCCCATCTGTCCCACTGACAGACAGAGGTGGTTTGGAGTTTGCTGTAGATAGATATGAATCAAGTAAATGGGCAGATATTCTGTTAGGTGATACAAATACATGAAAAAATCATTAATTATTGGCTAAATTAAGAGTACGTGATGGCCCTCGTAATGGTAGAGCTTTAAACAGACATAACAGAAATATGATTTGCATCATCAGTAGATGAGTAAATATAAAAATTATTACAATGAAATAAACCTACTTTGTATTTTGCCACCTTAGGACTTGGCATTAAAGGAGGGTAAATGATCAACCTCTTTTGTATTTTACCGTCTCAGCATTAGTCGGTAGAATATCATGAATTTACAGTACGTGTAAAGGAGACTGTTCAATGCCCACTTATCTAATTCAATTAAGTCGAAAGACAGCCGTAACACTTAGGGATTAATTCGAGCGAAAGAGAAGTGGAAGAAAACAAATGTGTAACGATTAAATGTAAATGGCGTCATATACCGGTGCCATACGTATAAGTGTGCCACACCAGAGACTACGAGTGCCCCTGTTCAGCACGGCGCACGTGAGCGGCCAAATATACCGCTGGTTTTACTATACTCGGGTCTTTTTTTCTTTTTCTTTTTTTTTCTTCTTCACGAGGGTCTGGCTTAAGCAGCTTTCCTCATATCAACGCTCCTCCTCCTCACCCACCTCCTCCTCCTCCTAACTCCTCCTCCTCTCCTCCTCCTCCCTCCTCCTCCCTCCTCCTCCTCCTCCCAACCAGTTTCCCCTCAGATCACCTTCTCTCTCCCCCCCTTGCCCGTCTGTCCCATTCTGAATTGCCAGTTTTCTGTCGCACTTTGGCGCCAGTCTCTCTCTCTCTCTCTCTCTCTCTCTCTCTCTCTCTCTCTCTTATATGTATATATTACACATTTATAAACAGTATGCATATATATATATACTCATATAAAATACACACGCATTCGTATACATATTATTTAACTTTTTTTAAGTTTCCGTTGATCTTGGCCCTGACTTTCTTGACATGATCGAAAGCGGATGCAATTAGCGAAATTTTAGGACCGTCCCTTATTCTCAGAAGTAAATTAGCAAGACTATTTTGAATGTTTCGGGCAACTGCGTATATGCTTTCTTTCCAACCTAATATAGGTTTTGGTGTAACAGTTGGAAGTTATCTTCAGTTACGCTTGCATTTAAACGTCAAATATGGCGTAGCTGATCAGTTCTGCTAATAACTACGCAATATTTCAATTTATTTGACATTTTCCAGAGGAAATGGAAGGCTGGCAACCCAAAATATAACGTCATTGATGACTGAAACACCATTAAAATATAGGGTGTCCATAAAGTCGTAGTACCGTTACAAGTATTTATTGCTCAGCAGGGTACTGGGACTTTATGGCCACCCTGTAATGATAATAAATCCTTGCTTAACTGACCGCCAGTGTTTAATAAAGTCTTGAAGGAAAAATGGAGATTGTTTGGGAGGTACATGGCCATTGTCTTATTCCATAAGAATGCATGTTCTTTACGAATAATATAATAATAATAATAATTAACTAATAATAATAATAATAATAATAATAATAATAAATAGATAAATAAATGAATAGCGATATCATTTGTAAGTTTGTTCAAGCATGCTCACGAAAGCTCCCATCTGGCATTTAAAAAAAATGATTTTTTTTTTTTTTTTTACGTATTACTTGGTGAGTAAG
This sequence comes from Macrobrachium nipponense, assembly GCF_015104395.2. NCBI lineage: Eukaryota > Metazoa > Arthropoda > Malacostraca > Decapoda > Palaemonidae > Macrobrachium > Macrobrachium nipponense. Next base: position 17,484,218 of record NC_087215.1, on the reverse strand, counting down.
CCCTCCCCCCTCCACCCCCCTCTTTCTTTTTTAGGCTTTTATTCTCCGAATAATAACAGTAACGGTGCCAAGCCGCCGAAAGGAATTCTCTCAGACAGTGAGACACGAGGAGCCGAAGAAAGAGTAGACAAAAAAAAAAAAAAAAGGTACTTGGCATGGAAGAAGAGGAAATAAGAAGAAACTTAATAAAAAAAAAAAAACGTAAAAAAACATTCGTGCTTGGTTGGACATTCAGATCATTAGGCTAATCAAATGAACGAAAGAGCTTTTAAAATTTTTCGTGTAGTGTGTTTATATTGATTTTTTTAATGTTTTCTGTGGTGTTTTTATATTGATTTTTAACATGTTTTATTTGATGTTTTTATATAGATTTTTCAGTATTGGCCTTTTTTCCAATTTCCTATTCTTTCTAAATGATGCAAGACGTCCAGATCATTAGGCTAATCAAATGAACGAAAGATCTTTTAAAATGTTTTTATATGTGATGTTTTTATATCGATTTTTTCAGTAGTGGCTTTTTTGGGGTATCTGATGAAATTGAAGTTTTTTTTTTTTTTTTTTCAATTTCCCATTCCTTCTAAATGATGCAAAACAAGAGATTTTGTATTTGGCAGACATACTCTACATATAAGCAGGGTTTTAGGTCAGGTTGAGACTTTTTAAGGTCAAGTGTCAAATTGCAACTTCTGATTGCTCGAGGTTCTTTTGCAACGTCCCCCCGGCCACTAGCTGCAACCCCTTTTACAATCCTTTTATTGTACCTCCGTTCATATTCTTTTTTCCATCTTCTTCCTTTCCAACCTCTCCTGACAATTGATTCATAGCGCAACTGCGAGGTTCTCCTCCTGTTACACCTTTCAGACCTTTTAATCGTCAATTTCCATCAGCGCCGAATGACCTCATAGGTCCCAGCTCCTGGCCCTCGGCCTAAATCCATCTTCTTCCTTTCCAACCTCTCCTGACAATTGATTCATAGCGCAACTGCGAGGTTCTCCTCCTGTTACACCTTTCAGACCTTTTAATCGTCAATTTCCATCAGCGCCGAATGACCTCATAGGTCCCAGCTCCTGGCCCTCGGCCTAAATCCTATGTTCTATTCTGTTTAGAGTTAGATTGTGGTAGAGACCCGTTCAGCTCTTGACTGCCAAAGTCGTGCAGTTGCTTCTCGCGTTTTACCAGCCTGAAGTGATGACAGTCCCACCGCCTTTTAGTGTGAAGTATGTGGCGAATATCCACCCTGGGGTCGAGGTTAATAATATCTGCCTCAAGGTCGAGTGGAATGCCCCCCTTCAAGGCCGAGTGACATAAACACATGACGAATTATAACGTCGCCACAAGCGAATGCGTACTCACACAAGAATCTTGGCTCTACACAGCAGGTTCGAGTTTGACTTGTCAGAAGTCACCTTTGCGACTGAAGGACGCTCCTCGCAGTACGCTCATACTTCGAGGGCCCCTCAGTGCCGTGATCGGTACGGTGTTGGCCTGCCACCTTGGTGGCCGCGAGTTCGATTATTGGACATTCCATTGTGGAGTAAGAGATGTGTATTTCTGCCGATAGAAGCTCGCTCTCGACGTGTGGTTCGGAAGTCGCGTAAAGCCGTTGGTCCCGTTGCTAGATAACCATACTGGTTCCATGCAAAGTAAAAACACCAAACAAACAAACATTCGTATTTGGTCTTGACGGAGTTGAAAGGAAACCTATTTTTATTTTTGTGTCGGTATACACGTACTACTAAGAAAGAGAGAGAGAGAGAGAGAGAGAGAGAACCCCGTAGGGGGTTAGTGCCCTCATTGCATCCTCATGTGGTGCACTGTAGGCACTACTTAAGGTTCATAGCGGCGTCCCTTCGGCCCCTAGCTACCACCCCTCTCATTACTTTTCTGTACCCCCTTTCATATTCTCTTTCTTCCACCTTACTTTCCATTCTCTCCTAACAATTTATTTATAGTACAACTGATTTGAGGTTTTCCCCCTGTTACGCCTTTCAAACCTTTTACTGTCAATTTCCATTTCAGCGCTGAATGACCTCATAGGTCCCAGTGCTTGGCCTTTGCCCTAAATACTATATTCAATTCGAGAGAGAGAGAGAGAGAGTTTATACACTTGTATTTCGTAGCCATTCGCCTGTGTTGAAGTCCTTAGTACCCCCAGGGACTGAATATTTCCCTATAAATTCAATCAGAATTGACATTTAGTTTAGTGTCAGTTTTATCGGTTGCATAGATCTGAATGTTATAGGAATCAAAGAAATCACATTCCCCAATTAGGTGTTTCTTTAGTCCATTGTTATGCACATTTATGCACTTAGCAACCTAAGTCACCCTCTTTTGTATCCTTTGATTCATTAAAATGCTTGAGAATGGGGAGTTCAGTTACCAGACTTTTTTTTTTCATGAATGATTTTAAGTGCTTATTCCATTCGTCTTGGAACCCTTGCTGAACAGATCTTGAGAACCCGTTACCTTAGTCTGATTTTTTTTTTCCCATCCTTCGTCCTTGCAGTCGTGTTTTTATTTTTATTTTTATTTTTTTTGCTGAGTAATTTTTTTTTTGCTGGGTAAATAATATTGAATGTTTTTACAGAGGACAAAGCATTCTATTTCATTCCCTTCGAGTTTTTTATTTTTATATTTATTCATTTATTTATTTTTTTGGCCGAGTACATAATATAGTAATTTTTTCACCTACCAAAGCATTCTAATTCGTCATTGCCTTCGTGTTTTTATTTTTATTTCAATTTATTTTTTATGGGTGAGTGAATAACATCGACAGTTTGCACATCAGCCAAAGCATTCTATTTCGTCCATGCCTTGTTTTTAATTGTATTTGATTTTTTAATGGCTAGTAAATAATATAGAAATTATTTTTTCACCTAACAAAGTATTCTACTTCGTCCTTGCATTAGTGTTTATATCATTCATTGTTTTCATGGCTCGGTAAATAATATATTTCGCCCTTGCATTCGTGTTTATAATTTCATTTTATTTTTTTCTCGTGGCCGAATAAACAGTATCGATTTTTTTTTTCATCTAACAAAGCATTCTATTTCGTCCTTGCCTTCGTGTTTTATTTTTATTGTTATTTTTTTATGGCTGAATAAATAATATCGAATTTTTTTCCCACCTACCAAAGCATTCTGTATAAAGTATACGTTCACAGGTTCGAGGCGTTTCGGAGAGCATTCGAGTTGTCTCGAAGTTCCCGGTGGATATTTATTCCAATCCTTTTTCGAGACGTCGCGTTGTTTATCTCATGAGACTTGACCCAAATCCACAAACTTTTGGATTTATCTGTGGAAGCTCTCGCTGGAATTTTGAATGAGGGGATGTAGAGAGAGAGAGAGAGAGAGAGAGAGAGTGTTTTTGTGGTTCTTTCTTTTCTTCTACACCGTACTCTTTACCCTTTTTTTTTTTTTTCTGTGGCCCCGTTTTACTTTTTTATCTAAACACTTTTTTTTTCTTTTTGGTTTTTTATTGGAACCATGAATTCTTTTGAGGCCACTTAGTCTCATTTGGTCATATTATTATTATTATTTTTTTCTTTTTAAATCTTCCAACGATCTTTTGCGGTCAGTTATGATAAGAGATTTAGACCACGGGTTATATATTTTCTGACACACTTATGTATTCAAGAATCTCCATGAGCTCTGCTCTTGGGGAATGTGTGCTTTAGTGATTGTCCTTAACAGGAGATGTCATTGTTTTTCTAAAACCTTTTATCAACTCTGTTTTTAGATCCCAAAGGATCTTTCAGTCGCGGGGCCGCCGCCGCCGCCGCCGCCGCCTCCTCCTCCTCCTCCTCCTCCTCCTCCTCCTCCTCCTCCTCCTCCTCCTCCTCTCCTCCTCCTCCTCCTCCTCCTCCGTGGCAAAGAAACAGGCGTCCTTCAGAACCTGTTTTGTTTGCTTTAAGGAATGAGAGAGAGAGAGAGAGAGAGAGAGAGAGAGAGAGAGAATTATAGCTGCAGTGTTGTTGTTCTGCTGATATGTTGGTCCGGTATCAGAGATTTGATAAAGAAGATATTAGCTTTGTTATATAACTCTTTTGTTACAATTATTAGACGAATTTTTGGGTCTCGGGAATTGTACATGGCGGTAAAGAATTTTGCCATATTCCCAAGGTTTTGTGTGTGTGTGTGTGTGTAAGATGATCATTTGTCGTATGTTTTTATCGGTTGCAAAAGCAATCTTGGTATATGTCATCTATTCTTCTTTGTTAATAACAAAATCAACAGCAGCATATATATATATTCTATATATATTATATATATATATATATATATATATATATATATATATATATATATGTGTGTGTGTGTATATATATATATATATATAGACTTCAGGAGGGTCCATGATACACATGTTGTTTAAAAAGGCCATGTTTATTAACAGCAAAGAAACGTTTCGCACTACTCAGTGCATCATCAGTCTGTCAAAGGTAAAAGACAATAAAATACATTATTAACATAAAAAGGAATTCAAAAGGTAATTAAAATTTACAAGTTAAAACAATAAAAAGTAAAAGAGTATAAAAAAGTACATAAAACAGAAAACAAAAAGAGACTACCAAAAAACACCAACCATCTATAAGCAGGAGAGAAGAGGGACATGACATACAATGACGTCCAAGGCCAGACGACAACTATGCCAGATACAAAGTTCCTGAGGAAGTATTACTATTGAGAGAGGGAACCAGTCTTTTAATATATACGATTCTAAAGTTGTTAAGTGATCTGGGTCCCTTACATAACCAATTATTGAAAAGTGTTGTTTCAGGACTTCGGTTTTACAATAATGCGGCATGATTTTCTAATATTAGAAAATTCTGGCTGCTTAATTCTTTGGCCAGTGCGAAAGCTAAAACCCAAATGGCTGCAATATCTGACCTGCAGTAACCTCCGTGTCGATCCAACGTAAGAGCCCGGACATCCAGGGCATGTGAATTTATAAACCACATTGGATCGCATGAAGGACTGCAGGCGATCTTTGAAATTAAAAAATGATCCTATTGTACATGGGTTGTTAGAGATCAGTTTTACGTTAAGACAGGGGATTTCCTGTTCAATTATTCTTGTGAGATTTAAAGAGAATTTGGAGTCAGACATATACGGGATTGAGGCATAGAATAATTTTTTGGGACATCAAAGTTGACTGTTGGAGGTTGTAAGAACTTTGTTAATAACTTATTGGTTGATTTTATGAACTATATCTTGTGGATAGGAGTTTATCTTGAAAAAGTTGAATAAAAAGACTATTTCTTTGTGAAATATTTGCCAAGTTGAAGAATATTTTAGAGCTCTATGGACCAAGGTGTAGATGGTATTAAGTTTGAAAGAATATTGACAGAGCTATAGTAGTTATTGGCTAAGCCCGTATATGTCCGCTTTCTATAAACAGAAGTAGTGAACTCAGAATTATGTCTCGTTACATTAATATCTAAAAATGGAAGACTACCTTCGCTCTCTACCTCCATGGTAAATTGAATGTTTGGATGAAGTTGATTAATATAATCCAAAAATAAAGAACATTGCCAAGAGTGCTGGAACAAGACAAAAGTGTCATCAACATATCTGCGATAAGGACGGTTTAAAATTATGATTACACTCGTTTAAAAATTTCATTTCAAGGTCAGACATAAAAAAGTTAGCAAAAATGGGGCCCAGAGGCGACCCCATGGCAACTCCATCGACCTGCGAATAGAGTTGCTTATTAAAAATGAACATTGAATCTTGCACTGCAAGTTCAAGTAGTTGTTTAAAAAAAATTGATCTGTTAAAACCATGAAAAACTGTATCTTCGCTAATAAAAACCTTATCTAGAATAATATTGATCGTTTCATTAAGTGGGACATTAGTGAAAAGAGACTCTACATCAAAACTTACCATGTAATAGTCTCCATCTTGGTTGGTAATTTGCTGTTGGAACTCGTAACCATTTTTTAAAGAAAATTCATTGTTACTATATTCAGAAAGTAAACCGGCTAAAAATTTGGAGATAGAGAACGAAGGACTATTATAGGCAGCCATAATGGGTCTAAGAGGTATATTAGGCTTGTGAATTTTGGGTTGGCCATACAAAATACTGAAAGAAGAGCCAGTCACAAATAGTTGTTGATATGTGGTCTCATTAATAATATTTTCACTTTTAATTTTTCTTAATAATCTATTGATTTTATCTTCCCTTTTGTATATGTCGAGAAAAGTGGGTTCACCATGAGCTTTAAATTTGGTGGTATCAGACAAGATATTTTCCATTTTTTCCACATAATCGTTCTTATTCAAAATAACAACACCTTTGCCTTTATCGGGCTTACAAATTACAATGTCCTCGCGTTTTTTCAAGTTTAAGAGTATACTCAGATCAGTTTTTCTGAAAAAGGGAGTCCAGTTAGTTTTTTTAAATTGCCATAAGTTTTGTGGACTAAATTGAGATTTTCGTTGGAGATTACCAATATTTTTAGAAACATCAAGTTTTATAAGTCTTTGGAACATGACCTCAAATGGTAAAAAGAATCTGGCATAGTTGGGTCTAAAAGATGGCAGACAAAAATCCAAACCAAAAGATAGTAAAAATTCCCCTCTCTTCGATAAAATGTAATCAGATAAGTTAAAAATGCAGTGGTTTCTGAGTTGGAAATCAGGAATAACAACACCAAGACTTAAAAGTTTTCTTTGATGTCTTAAAAAGACATCCGAAATAAAATCATTAATAAATTTGTAAAACATTCTTTGGTACAAGAGGCGATCTAAAAGAGATAAGTCGTTATACAATAGGTGTTTTAATTGTTCAGCTGTAACAGTCAATTTCTTGATGGCAACAGTCTTAACGTTAATTTCCTTCATCAGTAGAGTTCTGAGCGATTCCTTATAAAACTCAGTGTTGTAAAGAGAAGATTTGTATAATTTGAATCGGACAAATTTGGGGACGACATCATTCAATTGGCAATATTGAAGAAAATCCAGATCGCATTTGGCTTTTTCCAATCTTAGTGTTGCCTTTTCCAGTTTTCGTGAAGTCGATATAGTAACGGCTGGATAGCGGTGCTTCAGTAGTTGGGAGAAGTGACGAATTCCTCGTAGTCGGAGACGGAAAGCAAATAAAAGGACGAAGAAAAGTTGTCGTATCATCTTCGGATGGATATGATATTCCAGTCAGCAAGATATATAGACTTCAGGAGGGTCCATGATACACATGTTGTTTAAAAAGGCCATGTTTATTAACAGCAAAGAAACGTTTCGCACTACTCAGTGCATCATCAGTCTGTCAAAGGTAAAAGACAATAAAATACATTATTAACATAAAAAGGAATTCAAAAGGTAATTAAAATTTACAAGTTAAAACAATAAAAAGTAAAAGAGTATAAAAAGTACATAAAACAGAAAACAAAAAGAGACTACCAAAAACACCAACCATCTATAAGCAGGAGAGAAGAGGGAATGACATACAATGACGTCCAAGGCCAGACGACAACTATGCCAGATACAAAGTTCCTGAGGAAGTATTACTATTGAGAGAGGGTTATGTAAGGGACCCAGATCACTTAACAACTTTAGAATCGTTATATATTAAAAGACTGGTTCCCTCTCTCAATAGTAATACTTCCTCAGGAACTTTGTATCTGGCATAGTTGTCGTCTGGCCTTGGACGTCATTGTATGTCATTCCCTCTTCTCTCCTGCTTATAGATGGTTGGTGTTTTTGGTAGTCTCTTTTTGTTTTCTGTTTTATGTACTTTTTATACTCTTTTACTTTTTATTGTTTTAACTTGTAAATTTTAATTACCTTTTGAATTCCTTTTTATGTTAATAATGTATTTTATTGTCTTTTACCTTTGACAGACTGATGATGCACTGAGTAGTGCGAAACGTTTCTTTGCTGTTAATAAACATGGCCTTTTTAAACAACATGTGTATCATGGACCCTCCTGAAGTCTATATATCTTGCTGACTGGAAATATTATATATATATATATATATATATATATATATATCTATATGTATATCTATATATATTGTATATATATATGTATATATATATATTGTATATAATATATATATAGTATATATATGATATATATATATATATATATAGATAATATATATGTATATATATTTATATATATGTATATATAGTATATATATGTAGTATATATATATATATGTATATATATATATATATGCTGTATGATATATGTATGTATATATATATATATTAGTATGATGTATATATATATGTATATATATGTATTGTATATATATAATGTTGTATAGTGGATATATGTATATAATATGTACTGTATATATATATGTATGTATATATATATGTATGTATAGATATATATGTAATGTATATATATATGATGTATATATATATGTATGTAATATATAGTATGTATATATTTATATGTATGTATATATATATATATGTATGTATATATATGTATTGTGTATGGTATATATATATGTATATATTATATGTATATATATATGTCTATGATATGTATGTATGTATGTTATGTTGTATGTATATATATTGTATGTATGTATATTATATGTATGTATATATATTTTGTATATATATATGTATATATATGATGTGTGTGTGTGTGTGCGCGCGCGCGCGCGCGTTTGTTTCCCTTTAAAAGAGTTATCCTCTGAAGGTGTTAATTTAGTTACATTCATCCACAGTCGACTGACTACCATGTACTGAATTCACCGCTGAGGTCAGCCGTTCATTTTATGTATATGAAACTTACCACTGAACGAGTGGGATCCGTACTCGACTATTTATCTGGTAGCCGGAGTTCGCCTCCCGAGGAATTTATTTCTGGTAATTAGGAATTCATTATAATGTAGTTCGGATCCCGTTGCTAAGAAACCAATTGGTTCCTGGCCACGTGAAAAAATTTAATCCTTCGGCCCAGCATTAATAGAGCTGTTAATCAGCTAGCGCCTTAGTGGCGTTCCATCGAGGGGTCAGAGATGTGAATTTCTGGTGATAGACGTTCACTCTCGACGTGTTTCGGAAGTCACGTAAAGCCGTTGGTCCCGTTGCTGAATAACCACGGGTTCCATGCAACGTAAAAACACATTACAAACAAACAAACAAACATGCAGTTAATCAGTTCAGTGGTCTGGTTAAACTAAGATGCACTTAACTTTTTACACATATATGCGCAGTAGTAACTCACTTCTAGTCGCAATATCACTCAGTTCGAAAATAGACATACATTTAGGGCGGTGACACCGTCTGCATTCCCCTTTGTAATGTGACGTGCCGGAGTACTATAGATGTTTATTTCTAACGTACCCACGCCGTCTGAAATGATAGCAGTATAAATTCCGACCGAAGAGCCGTTACGTACCGTGACGAAAGCCAGGACAGAAGGTGTGTGCATTCTACGTACTTGTTGTGTTGGGACAGTGGTTAGACAAGAAATTTGCATATTATTATTATTATTATTATTATTAGACCACAGAATTATTCATAGGCTCGTGTAGCAGGGTTAGGAATGATTAAATCAAGCTGATTTAGTCAAGTGATTAAATCATAGATTTTTTCATTAGAAAATATATTTTTTATTTTTTTTATTTTTTTATTTTTTCTATTTGAAAACAAATAAATTGAAAACTATGGTTTGGAGGTTAATAAAAACTTAAGCTTAGCTGTGCTGCATCTATTTATTTTTATATAAAAAAAAATTGCAAGTCCATACTTTAGGCCAGAACTGGAAACCTAAAAGATAAATCTATAGTAATTCTGTCATAAAATACATTTTGAGGGAAAAGAGGATTGAAAAAAACGTCTAACAAATAAAAAAAATATACAAAAATCAAATAAATCACTGATTTCTTTTATTTTTTTTTATTTTTTAAATAAAAAAATAACCAACCCTGTCTTGTAGAGAGTTTCGTCAATGGAACGAAAGAAACACATTGAAAAAAAAATTATGAAAAAATATATTCAAATATCGATTTCCTAAGTTAAGTAGCTACGTAGAGAAAATAAGTAGAAAAGCGTCGCTTACTTATTTGCGGTACCATCGTAGCACTGGAGTTAATCCTTAAGAAGCCTCAGACGATGTTACCTGGGCGTTTAATCTCGCTATTTATCGGTATTTATCTGTAATTATCTGTTGTATTTGGGAGTACACCATTCGTACTCTGTGATAGCTTCGTGACGGTGTCCTCTCCAGAGCCTCATCTCCCTTGATTGTATCTTTGGTTGTAGCTCTTCAATTTTTACTGATTATTTTAATTATTATGTGTAAATGGAATTTTTAATTCCAGTAGTGATAAGATCTCCTTGATTTTAGCTTTATAATTATGCATTGATCGTTAGATTATTTTAAACTCGTTATTTATATAATTTTAGTTGTCATTCATTCTCACCATAGTGCTGAATGACCCTATGGGTCCCAGTGTTTGGCTTTGTGTCTAAATTTTATATTCCATTTCAGTTTTTATGTATTTATTTATTTTAATATTTATGCCTTAGCTGATAATTTTCTTTTTTGCTTATTTAAGTATCCTTCCACGTTCTTCGTACATAAATTAGTCTTTTATAGTTATTACCGTTTCGTCACCAACATTCTCGCTTACACTTGCACATTCCAGACTTTGGAATTCTACCTTCTTCCGTATTTCTCCTCCTTGCCCGTCTCCGGCTCTTCACCGTAAAAGACTTCAAAAGTTACAAAAATAAATAATAAACCAGTTTCAATACTATTAAGAACCGATGATGATATTACTGTGCCGCCAGAATTCTCTTCTTTGCCTAACGAATATTACAAATTTTTTTCGTGACTAACTGGTCTGTTCTGCTCTTCGACGATTCTGCTATCTCTATGCCCTTCTCTCTCTGGGCTGCAACCCACCAAAGTCGACTAACGACCGGGTGAAAATTCGCTTGTTTAGGACGACTGAATACTTAAAAAATCATAAATGAAAGCTATAATTTTTTTTCATACGATTTTTTATTGCTGGTTTGTGAACAGGGTCGCGGTGGATTTTTCAGCAAATGTCAGTAAGCTCCAACTCTTCTTAAGTCCACCCCATCTATGTTTTCTGTAAGTAAAAAATGACTAATCAGTTTTTATTTTCGTATTTTGACCGTGTAGCCAGAAACTCTTATTAAGGAGAAAATGATGAAGAAAACGCAGTGCTTTAATACAAAATGAGAGAGAGAGAGAATGTAAAAAAATTTCTCTATTCAGTTTTTATTTTCGTATTTTTTACCGTGCAGACAGAGAGAGAGAGAGAGAGAGAGAGAAATATTTTCATTTTAAATCTCACTTTAACCTTTGGGCTTAATTTCGCCCTTCTCAAGTTATCCGCCATTGACGAGACGAGCGAGCGACGAGAAATCGTCATTCTTGCTTTCATTTTTGGACTCATTGTTTTATGATTGATGATGCTGATAAGGGTAGTTTGTGATATGAAGTTGTGGGTCAGAGATGATAAATGCCAGCCAGTGCTGCATATGGTGATAGGTCATGGTGACCGGGCGGTTAACTAGATTGTTTGAGTTTGGCTCAAGCAATGTACATACATACATATATATATATATATACTTCGCTTTACCTTATGAGTTACTAACACTTGAAGGCTATTGTGCATGATTCCTCCTACCCTGACCAGGATTTGAACAGGATGGGGTGACGTATAATTTACAATGCATCTATGTAAGTTACTTTCAAATTAAAGTTACTTTCAAATTATGTAGTGATTTCGATTTTAAAGTAGTTTTTTTTGCAGTCTCTCTCTCTCTCTCTCTCTCTCTCTCTCTCTCTCTCTCTCTCTCTCTCTCTATATATATATATATATATATATAGTATATATATATATATATATATATAATATATATATATATATATATATATATGTTGCCAGTATGGTTATGACTTTCTTTGAGTGTGATAACGCTTTTATTTTTTTATTTTATTTTATTTATTTATTTATTTATTTATTTTTTTTTTTTTTTTTTGTTTTTTTTTGCGGAAAGGTGAAGGGATATTGGGTGAGAAATTGAGGGGGGGGGGGGGGGCAAGACCTGAAACTTCCCATGGCCCCCTGGCACCCCCTCATTATGGTACCTTTAAATGTGTCCTTGTATGCTTGGTGTTCATCGTGAATACCTCACTCATACTACGCACACCGCTACGGGGGCGTATTGTCTGCCAAGATAAACCATGTTCTTTTTAGTCTGTCCTTGTTCCGTGGGAGGGGTCGATTTTTTTTTTTTTTTTTTTTTTTTTTTTGGTTTTTTTTTTTTTTTTTTATGCGCAGTTAAATTTTTTACCTTTCATTGTTTCTCGTAAAGTTCCTTCTTGTTTATTTATGTTTATATTGTAATATTTTTTTTCTTATGTAAAAGGCTCGCTTCTAATATATTGTATCAGAGGTGTAAGGTAATCGTTGAAGAACTCTCTCTCTCTCTCTCTCTCTCTCTCTCTCTCTCTCACAATAGCATATAAACTTATATGAATAATGTAACTATACTATAGTAGATTCACATCAACCGTGCATTTGATGTCTAAGCCAGTCCGTTACGACGTTCCTGATTGGCTGTTGACATCAAATGCATGGTTGATGTGAATCTATTACGTATAGTGCATTTTTGTGTTTTTATCTTAAATTATAACACATGAATATTTATAGCGACGAAATTCCGAAGATAAATCTTTATCGAGGCCTTTCTTTGCACACAGAGAGAGAGAGAGAGAGAGAGAGAGAGAGAGAGAGAGAGAGAGAGAGAGAGCCTACGTCTACTGTTAAAGGAATGTATGTTGTTTTATGTTTGTGATGTTCTCTTGGCACAGATATTTCAGCACCTCCCCCCCCCCTCCCTCCCCACCTCTTCCTCCACCTCCACCCAACTTTGAAAAGCCCCCCCCCCCCCCCCCCCCCTCCCGTCCCTTTGGCAGTAGTGTGGCTGACAAGAATCTCCACCTCCGTGGGTATAGATAGTGTCGCGTTCCGTCGCCCGGTGTGTTCCTCAGTGTTCCTCAGTTTTCGGTCGAGAAGACAAGACTGAGGTTATTTTTTTAAAGCTTATTCGTATTATATTTGTCTTGTTTTCTTAAAATTATTTACTTAATTTTTTTTTCGTCACCGGAGTCTCATTTTTTTCTTTTATTTTTATGCTTATTTCTTCTTATCTTTCCATTGTTTAAACAGGACCGTTTCAGGTTTTATTATGCTTTAAGTCATGCCAGAGAGAGAGAGAGAGAGAGAGAGAGCAAAAGTTGGAAAAATCGGCAGTTTCGACATTAGCGACCAGTTTTAGCAGTGGAAACTAATTTCGGGCTTAAAACCACACAGGCAGTAGACGTAGAGAGAGAGAGAGAGAGAGAGAGAGAGAGAGAGAGAGAGAGAGAGAGAGAGAGAGAGAGAGAGAAAGTGGGGTGGGGAAGAGGAGGAAATAATGGGCCATAACACTAAAATAAAAAAATGAAAATTTTCCATCTACCACCACCACAAAAAAAAAAAAGAAAAAAAAAAAGGACCTAGCTTTTGGCCCAGTGGACTTTCCAGGCTTTGAATCGAACGATTTTGGCATTCCAGGAAGTAGGTCCAATCATGATAATGCAGACACAATATAGTTTTTTTTTATGAAGTAATGCCAAATGCATTCAGCAATGTGAGACAGATGTCCACTAGGAATGAGTGGAAATTTTATTGGCCTGAGAGGGAGCACCCTGGTTCTTCCAGGTTTCTACTCTTTATTATTATTATTATTATTATTATTATTATTATTATTATTATTATTATTATTATTATTATTATTATTCTATCACAGTTATCCTGTTCGACTTCGTGGTTTTTATAGTGTGGGGTTCCGGGTTGCATCCTGCCTCCTTAGGAGCCAATCACTTTTCTCACTATGTGCGCTGTTTCTAGGGCCACACTCCTCTGCATGAGTCCTGGAGCTACTTCGGCATCTAGTTTTTCCAGATTCCTTTTCAGGGATCTTGGGATCGTACGAACCTAGTGTTCCTGTAATTATGAGTACAATTTCCACTGGCATCTCCCATATCCTTCTTATTTCTATTTTCAGGTCCATATACTACTTCTCTCTCTCTCTCTCTCTCTCTCTCTCTCTCTACTCTGGTGTCCCATGGTATTGCGAAATCAATGAGTGATACTTTCTTTATTATTATTATTTATTATTATTATTATTATTATTATTATTATTATTATTATTATTATTATTTTTATTATAGGGGTGATGGGTCGATGGATTGATTTCGATTCCAAATACAAAAGCATGAGTTCTTCGTAAATATGTACAGCGGAGTCGAAACTTACTTGAGAGAATTAGTTCACTGTCACCTTTGTAACTCGAGATAGAAGGTCGTCAGACGGAGAGATTTCATGAGTAAAAACAAACAAAATATGTGAATTGTCTTAGTAGATTTTCCCCTCTCTTGGGTGATCATCGGCTTACAACAGCACACTATCCAGGATACATATCCTCCAATGTGCACAAAGGAAAGATTTCATTCAGAAGAAAATTCATTAATCTATTAAACTAATTAATAGGAACAGTATTTGCTTCGTGTTTTGAGCATAATTTTTATCGTCATCAAAACTAATCTGATTTGATTTCACAGTCACTGCTTTCTACAAAGTCGTAAGTACTACAGATTTCTGTTGTCACTGCTCTCTGCGCAGTTCCTTGTTGGACGAGCGGTTTACGTGCTCGCCTACCGATTCCGTAATCCCGAGTTCGATTCCCCGCTCTGCCAACGTGGAATCAGAGGGATTTATTTCTAGTGTTTATAGATTAATTTCTCGATATAAAGGGGTTCGGATCCCACAATATGCCGTAGGTCCCGTTGCTAGGTAACCAATTGGTTCCTCTAGCCACGTAAAAATATCTGTATAATCCTTCGGGCCAGCCCTAGGAGAGCTGTTAATCAGCTCAGTGGTCCGGTTAAACTAAAAAATACTCAACTGCTTTCTGCAGAGTCGTGAGTAGTACTACAATATGTTCTGATTAAAGACCAGTGTTTAATGCAGTGTCTTTTCCGTCCTTCATCGTAATGGTACTTAAGGTACAGTCATGCATTCATTTTTTCGGCGTCTTGTGATGGTGTACCACTACAATAAGAGGCCCGGAAGGTACTTATGTTATCACACGGACTGAATCTTTGAGTCCAAGTAGGGAATTTTTCTTACTTGAGGCAGTTAAAATGCATTAAATTAAGTGATATGTTTAATATCCTTTTCGTAAATATGGTTAACAATTAAAACATTACGCGTACAGCTCGACTGCAGTCCTAATTTGGCTTAAAAAATGCCGTAGCTTACAATATAGGTCTATCCTACGCTAGCGATGGTAACTGGTATTAGATGACAGATAGTGTATGGAATAATTTGCTCCTAGAATGTAGTATATCATTCTAATAGCGTTATTAGATTATTTTAATTATATGAATTGATTTGAATTATAATGTCGTCGGTTGAGAACGTGTGTATTTCATCTTTCCCGCGCAAACAAAGGTAGCCGATCTTTCGCTGCTTTATGTCAGCCACGACCATAGACCGTCTTCGCTTTCACAGAAATCAACTAGGTCAGCTCTTGCGTCAGATTCAACAAGCTGCCAGAAAAAAAAAAACAAAAAAAAAGTATGAGGACCGCGTAACCCCCCCCCCCCCCCCCACCTTCCACCTTCCACCCTTACACACACACGCACTACTCTTTTTAAAGAGTAGCACTAGCATCGCACGTGCCTGGACATTGATCTCTGGCCGCTAATATCATGCAGTGTGAACGTGGCTCTGCTTTTCGCGGTCACTGAGAAGCAGCTGGCCAGAGCAATGTTGCCAACCATCTAAGAGCTCCTTACCCTGCCTAGGCACTGAAATGACCCTACTTTCACTGTCATTATACGCTACGCCCGGCCTTAATATGTAAATATTAATAAATTTATTGTTCATTGGTTACTTTTAAATAAAATACAAGACAAGCATCTTGAAATTACCCTACTACATTTTGCTCAGATTTCGTGACTATTACCCCGTTACCCTACAGACCCAGATTTAAGGCTGAATTACTCTCTGCACAGGGTAATTACCCCACGGTTGGCAACACTGGGCCAGAGTAGAGTAGCAGACTGCTGTGAGAGATTGCACCACACCACATACTTCCGAATCCGCGATCTGTTAGCTAGCAACAGTAGACGTCGCGCTATTTAGGATTTCCGCCTCCAACACCCTGCATCACCACCGCCTCCACCCCCCCCCTTCTCCCTCCCCATGTCTAGCTTTCGTAACCCCCTCCCCCCCCAACATTTTCATCAGCCTGGTTTTGTGTGTGGGTATTTTTCTACCCAAGCTTTATATTTTTATTTTTTTTATTTTTTCAGGGCTAAATTATTATTATTACTATCATTATTGTTATTATTATATTAAGAATTCCTTTGGGAAACGAATCCGTATATCTCTTTCTCTCTCTGTCTTTCGTGATTTTTTTTTCGACAGTGGTTTGGTACATTTCACAAAAATGCCTGTCGTACATATAGGACTGACTTTTTCATGAGAGAGAGAGAGAGAGAGAGAAGAGAGAGAGAGAGAGAGAGAGAGAGGAGAGAGAAGAAAAATCCCATCTTTCTTCGTGGGCCATCTTGTTGTCTCATATTAACCATAATAACCAAAGGTCGACCTTTCTGTTGGTAGCTGGAATATACTGGCCTCTCTCTCTCTCTCTCTCTCTCTCTCTCTCTCTCTCTCTCTCTCTATTTATAGTGTCAGTGGCTAATTATAGACTGGACGCTTTTATCACGAGTCATCGCGCAGTACCTAATTGTTGAACACACTTACGAACACACCCCCCGTCATTTTCCTTCTTGTCAGTTGAAGGTCAGATATGCTTTGCTAGACAAGTTTCCAATCGGCGACGTGTGATTCATTAGACGCTGCCGTGCGTCATGCGTCATTTTTGCGTTCGGTCGTGCGCGCGCACGTGCGTTTGTTCGTTATTTATGAGTCTTGTTTTTGGAAGAGGGCTCGCATTTTTTTTTTACTATTATGTTTGTGGCTGAGGAATATATTTAGTACAGTTGATGATGATGTGATGATTATTATTATTATTATTATTATTATTATTATTATTATTATTATTATTATTATTATTATTATTATTATTGAAAGATACTAATAGTAGCACGAGTCATGAAATGAAGAAACATATCCACAGTTGTGTGTGGTTACCGTATATTTAAATATAAATTTGTAAGCTTATTTTTAGATGTAGTTAACCATACATTACTGCCAAAAAAAGCAGTTAATTAGCAGTACAAATCTCCACAATGAAAAGAAAATGCCTAATAAAAGATGAACACTGTCACACCATAATAAAAACACAAGTGAATGTACAGAAACATCGGCAAACGAAGTGATAAATACCCCAGTCGCCCCTGAAAATCTTAGGGAGGGCAGTTGCACAGTATGACACTGACCCTGAAAATCTTAGGGAGTGCCGTTGCACAGCATGACACTGAAAGGATTGAATGACCCTTAGGATTCGACCTTGTTATTAATGGAGTCGCTATCTGGTGGTGGTGGTTTTTTTTTTTTTTTGACATAAAAGGTAAATAATAACCAATTCCAATTTAACTGATGTTACTTTGTTGCTTAATGTTACTCTGTTAATTTTTAAAAAATTTTCTCTATTTGTGCTTTAATGTTTCTCAATGTTTACTTAGTGAAAAGTGGTTAATTGCCTTTCGACGCTTGACCAATACTAATAATAATAACAACAATAATAATGGTAATAATAACAATAACAATAATCAACTGTTTTAAATATATTTCCCAGCCTTAAATACAATAAGTAACAAATATATACTTCTACAACGACTCGTATAATCTTTCCACTCCCCCCTCCCCCACCCAGCGACATTCTGTTCTAGGGATAATGTAAATATAATGATGGTTAATATTATGTCTACAGTACTACAGTTCATAGTGTTACTGTATTAGTTGTAGGAGTACTGGTAGTACACAAAGGGATTAACTTTACAATTTTACAATTGGTGCTTTCTCCCCCGTAAGGGGTTAATGCCGCCTGTGCACCTCATACGGTGCACTGTCGGCATTGCTTAAGGTTCTTTGCAGCGTGCTTTCGGGTCCCTAGCTGCAACTCCTTTCATTCCTTTTGCTGTACCTCCGTTCATATTCCTTTTCATCTTACTGTTCACCCTCTCCTAACAGTTGTTTCATAGTGCCTTTTACTGTCAGTTCCAGTTTCTGCATTGAAGGGCCTCATAGGTCCCAGCGCTTGGCCTTTGGCCCGTATTCCATTCTGTTTCTTGGTCCCTCACTGAATCACTGACCCGCATGCCGTCAATTGTCGTCAAGTATAAATTCGGTTTTAATTACTGAATGGGGGGTTATTGGTAAACCGGGTGATGCGTTTCTCTCTCTCTCTCTCTCTCTCTCTCTCTCTCTCTCTCTCTCTCTCTCTCTCTCATATTTGTGACGTGACGCTGCAAAATTATGAGAATGGACAGCTAATTTAGACGTATTTTCAGTTTTATATCCATCTTATTGTGAGTTGTAAGTAATCAGGGTGGCTTTTTTTCCCCTTTGCTTGACATTTTATTTTTATTTTACAAAATATTGTTTCTTTTAAAAAAACATTGTCTCTGTGTTCGAAATTATCGTTTTTGTTCAAAGATATTTTTATTCGAAAACTCCTTTTGTTTTTATGTTAAGAGAGCTGTTGTTTTTCATCGAAAAACTTTCTTCTGTATGTTTGAAAACTCGTGTTCCGTCGAAAATGTTGTTGTTGATGTGTTTGAAACTCGGTGGTCTCTGATATTTTTTTAAAACTTAAATTTTGTTGATTATGCTCGACAACTTTGTCGCAGCTTTCGAAATCTCCGAGATTTATCTACGAAACTTGAATGCCTAAATAAATAAACAAGCGACCCCTCTCTCTCTCTCCTCTCTCTCTCTCTCTCTCTCTCTCTCTCTCTCTCTCTCTCTCTCCCCCCTTCAACCTTTCCCAGCCTGGCCAAGCGACTCGGTTGAAACCAAGTTTGAATTACATGCCGGGCTCATAGGGTAGCAAACGAACAAGTTCCCAGAACTGGATCGGGTTTGAGAGAGAGAGAGAGAGAGAAGGAGAGAGAGGAGAATTCCTGATATTCAAAACGCCATATATACATGTCTATAATTTTTCAGACTGTGAGTCACGTCTTGGAATGGTAACGTAACGTGTGACTGAGAACGTAAGGGGCAGAGTTACAGACCAAAGCGCTCAGTAACACCACCCATACAGGAGGTTCGGTTTCAACCTGTATTTCTCTCTCTCTC